>NC_045767.1:38900951-39203981 GCF_008692025.1 Phocoena sinus
TAGCACCTACTGGGTGGGTCCAGGTTCTGTGAGGCACAGGAGACATGGCTTATTCTAGACTGGCCTTGAGTTTACCTCCAAAAAGTTGCTGTCCACCAAGAAATCATTCCTTTTCTCAACTGTTTCCCTCTGTAACTCTTTGGTGAAAAGTGGGGACTTAGCCACTGCAGTTATAATCTCAGGCTTGTTAGGAAACCTTCAGAGTCTTTCACTACTTTCTCTTATCTGATTATTTTATATGAAGCTTCTGAGCTGCTGGATTATGAACTTGAATGTTTTTAGGGATGGGAAATAGCTAGACATCTGTCCTCTTTGGATCTTGAGTTTATTACCAGAAGATATTTTTTCATTGGTTTGTTATCATTAATTCTAATGAAGAAGAAGATGGCAATTTAAGACAGAGCCTTTTGGAAGTTGTAAGGGCACTTAGTTTATGGACATACGTCTGAGTTCTCTGGTGGGACTAGTAGGAAAAGGCCATATTAAATCCACCTACAATACAGAGCTGAGCCTCTCATCAGCAGTGCCGGGAGGGACGTGCTTCATAACAAGCACCTACTGTGTCCTCGGTGAGGCCTTTCCTGTCTATCCCAGTAATTCTGACAGATTGCTATTATAATCACCATTGCACAGAGGAGGAAGTTGCCTGTAAAAAAAACATACTTCATTTATGCATTCACTTGACCCATACAAGACACTCTTCTAGATGATGGTGATGTAAGAATGATGAACACACTATTTACAACAGCCAAGACATGGAAACAACCTATATGTCCATTGAAAGAGGAATGGATAAAGAAGATGTGGTACATGTATACGATGGAATATTACTCAGCCACAGAAAATAATGCACTAATGTCATTTGCAGCGACATGGATGGACCTAGAGATTATCATACTAAGTGAAGTAAGCCAGACAAAGACAAATATCATATGACATCACTTATATGTGGAAAAATGATACAAATGAAATTATTTACAAAACAGAAACAGACTCACGGACTTCGAAAACAAACTTATGGTTACCAAAGGGGAAACATAGGGTGGAGGGATAAATTAGGAGTTTGGGATTAACATATACACACTACTATATATAAGATAGATAATCAACAAGGACCTGCTGTATAGCCCAGGGAACTCAATATTCTGTAATAATCTATATTGGAAAAGAATCTGAAAAAGAATAGATACATGTATATGTATAACTGAATCACTTTGCTGTACACCTGAAACTAACACAACATTATAAATCAACTATACTTCCATATAAAATAAAAATTATATTAAAAAAATGATGAACACAGACACGTTAGCAGTCCTAAAGCCCATGGTACTCCAACTTGGATCCTCAAAAGGCCAGTATGGGTCAGATTCTAAAAAGAAATCTAGGCTTCTGGATTCTAAGTCAGTACCCATTTCATTACATCCAATTTTACTGAATCCACTTGTTCTGCTGTGACCTCTCTCTGGATACTAGATCCTGGCAGTTCACCTTCTTCATTGATCAGAAACCAGGAGAAACATCATCACGCTTCATATCTCACTTGTATCCTGGTGTTATAGGACAGGGTCCTCACCTTGTTACTAATCTTCTCAGCAATACATCTCATTGTACAAATTACCATGTAATGAGTCATCACATTGTTTTGGTCCCATTGAACGGATTAAGAGTTTCGCCACATATTAACTCAAGTGACGTCATGGGGTTGAAATCTTGTGAGACATCTCTGCTTTATAGATAAGGTAACAGGGCAATTTATCTTAGTCTCAAATGTCACTAAATGCTGGAGGTGTTACTTTCTTATGATTCCAAGTTCAAAGAACCAACAATAAAGAGGCATTTGATGCACTTCCCATGTGGTTTACATACATTATATCATGTAACCATTATCTAGCAAATGATGGAGGAAAGATTGGGACTGTGGTCTGGTTGATTTCAAGGTTTAATTTCTCTTCACATAACCTCTTTTTACAGCAGCCACAGTCATTTATCTTCATGATCAAACATGTTGCCATTTCAAGAATCTACCATATAAAAGATGGTGGAGAAATTTGATGCTATTGTATCCCTTTTTAGATAAGGAAGTTCAAAAGTCAAAGAATAAAGCTCTTGCTTGGATTCAAAGAGCTTGTGAGTGTCAGAGAGAGCATGAAGGCTTTCTGGTTCTGAGTCAATGGCTGTCCTGTTGTTCTAGTCTTCTAGACTTTAGTGCCCAAAGCTTGAGAAAACAAAGCAGCTCAGTTTTATTTACTAATAATCCATTTAATAACCAAGCTAATGCCCTTACTTTCATCCCTCAAACAAGGGAGGTATGGTTTTCCTGGGAGGACAAAAAACAGTGGTCTTCATTGGCTTAGAAGGAAGCATGTTTTCCAGACATCACTGAGCATTCTCTTCCTAGGAATAAATTTTCCTTCCATGCGTACCTGGCAAACTCCTACTGGTCTTCAGTATAAGCCCTGAAGAAAACTTTCTGTGATTCTCACATAGGTTTCTGCACCTCTCATCTACTCCTCCTACCTAGGTGGATGCAGGTACCCTTATTTTTGTGATCCTGCATTACCCTTCACTTTCCTCTGACACTTAATATACATCATTGTTTGGAAACTCTTTGCTTACTGATCCATTGCTCTACTGGCTCCATTGGATTGTTAAATTTGGGACTGAGATGTCTCCATCTCTTTGCCCCTAGCAGCCAGCACTGAGCCTTGCACATAGGAAATAAATGGATGAATGAATGCACAAATGAATAGATGATGGGTTGAATTAACATATGGATGAATAAAGAAGAGAATAAAGGGCTGAGTCAATGTCTTAATTTAGATACTGCTAACTGACCCTATTTCAATGACTGAATTGTAAAGAGACAATTAGATATATCTACATATGCATATGTTGCTTGAATATACTTATATTTATACCTATATCCATATTATGTACCCACATAAAATTAAAAACCACCCTGATCCCACATGCAGAGACCACAACTAACATTTTAGTATACACCCTTCTAGAATTTTATGAACCTAAAGTGTTATAGTGATCTTTAACATGAGTGCCATTTTGGGCTGCTTTTACTTTTTAAAAATGCCTTTCTGATTTATCTTTGTGTTTTACATGAATGTGTTCCTATTTTACAACCAGAGGAAAGACATTTTTTAAAAATGTTATTTCTTATATTAAAAAGGCTGGTACGATGTAGGGTTTCTCTTAAATTGAGGCTATAATAACTGCTGAGAATAGTTAACATCTATGAAGGATTACCGTGTTCAGGATAATGTTCTAAGCATTCTACATATATTAAGGCACTTAGTAGTCAGGACAACTTAATAAAATTATTATTATTATTATCTACTTTGTATAGATTAAGAAACTGAGACACACAGAGATTTAGTAACCTGTTCAAGGTCACACAGCTGATAAGTTACCAAAGTTAACTTGATTGATTAAAAGGAAAGAGAGACCTAACACTGGTGTTTTTTACATACTTTATCTTATTTAATGCCTCTTTTTATTATGCTAAGTGGAGTATTATTATCTCCTGCTGATCCAGGAAACTGTGGCACAGAGAGATGACATTAATAGTCCAGGCTTCAAGTCTTAAGAGCTGCCATATCCAGTATTAGAGCCCAAATTCCATAATCATTCCTTACCAGCATTAAGGCTATTCATGTATTTTAGGTTTATTTATTGATATGTTTATTTGTATGCTCATTCATGCATACAAAGATTAATTGGTAGTACATATATGGACCTGTTAATATAGGCATATAACAAGCAATGATAGCTTTGCACAGACTGCTATCTGATACAGTTTTCCCATTTTAATATATAGGGCAGCCCTAGAATCCTCAATCTCTGATGACTAAAGGTAATGAGATTCTGTATACAAATATGGATAGCACAAAGTCTGGCAAATAGTAGGAGCTTAATTCATGTTCATTGAATGAGCCTTTGCAAAACTATGATGAATCATATTAAGTAAAGAATACACCAATCCCAGGGATGTGTTACTTTATATAAAAATAAGAATACCCTTAATGAAACTGAAAGCATGGAAATTCTCTTTTACTCTATTTTTAATTAAAATTTTATCAAAATATAATTTAAAAAATTGAATTCCATAGGGAGAATGTCTTTTATTTCTTGCAGCATAATAAACTAGGTACCCTGACTGAACCTTCCATAGGAAACAATTTTTAAAAAAACAACTTATTTTTGCAGTCGATTGCTGGCAAAAGTAAGAACTGCTCAGAGAGAGCTCAAAATTTAAATGAAGTAAGAACTCAGAGATGGAAACAGAGCACTGAAGGCAGCCCTCTCCTTGATGGTGTTGCTAAAACAGGGGAAAATGGTCTTTGATTTTCATGGCCTCCCAGAATTCAGAGAATTTGAAATATATTGAGAATTTGAGATATTCTATGCTCAGGGTCTAGGAGGAGACCCTGCCCCCATGTAAACTGGACTCTAAAGACCTACAGTGTCAGTGTAAGAGTGAACTAGAGTTAAGCCTACCTTCCCTGCTCTCAAACATTGGTGCAGAGTGATGGGGACAATTCTTTCTCCCCGAGAATCTGTTAATACACGTGGGTTTTCAGCCTAGATTGTCTGAAACCCTTCAACCTGAGAATTTAGAGTATATAAAACCTGTTTTTGTAGTTCCTTCAAAGACCTGACAAAAGCAAGCATAAATCCTCTCTGGAGGAGCTCACCTTCAACTCAGACCTCAAAGAATTCTCACAGATTAATTTCTAAGAAAGATGAGCATACAGACAAAATCAGAAAACCCTTAAAATAATAAGACACCAAAACAGGAGATGGAAGAAACAATAGACAACAGAATCATCTGCTCCTTCTTTAGATGTTAAAGTTATCAGACAAATTATATAAACCAATTGTATATAGTATTTTTAAATAAATATGATGAGGCTTTAACATAAGAAATATTTTTTCAGAAATGGTGAAAAAATCAAAATAGAGAATCAGGATGTCTCGTGTGTCCAAAGCAGGAAAAGTAAGACAAATAAGCAAGATAAATAAGTTTCACTCATCACATCATAGTGAAACTGCAGAAAATCAAAGAGAAGACCCGAAAAGCATCCAGATGGAAAAGAAATATCACCTTCAAAAGAATGACAATTATATTGATTGAGTTTTCAATCACAACAGTGGTTGGCAAAAAAGTGTAGAAAAATAACTTTACGGTTTGGAGAGAAAATAACTGTCAACCTGGAATTGTATGTCCAATGAAAATATCATTTTAAGAATGAGGGAAAAATAAAGACATTTTGTTTTCTTATAATGGGCCTTGACACAAAACAAAATTTCAAATTGTGTTCTCCATACTGAAAGGAAGTGATCTTCATGAGAAGGTTTGAGATATAAACAGAAAAACATGACCGAAGATTATGTTAAATATTTGGGTAAATATTCTAAAGTTTTGACTTTATAAAACAATACTACTGAGGTCTTAAGGGGTTAACAAATAAGAGAATTAAAATACAAGACTAGAGTAGCATATAAATTGTGAATAGGTGGTCAGAAATAAAGTATTGAAAAGTGCATGTATTGTTCTAAGAGAGGGTTAAATAACCTTAGATGTTGGTAATTTAATTATATCTTAAAAATATCTAAAGAAATCCCAAAAATAGAATTAGAAGGCATAACTAGTAAACTAGTAGAGGTATAATGGAGTGAGAAAATAATACATACGCACACATGCATGCACATGTGCACATCAAACCAAAAGAAGGAAAGTAGAAGACCAAAAAGAGAAATGAAAGAAAGAAAAAGAAATGGGCAGATAAATAGAAAGAACAAAATAAAGTGTAGAAATAAATTTAAGTAGTTTGGTAATTAGAATAATTGTAAATTGAGAAAATCCTTCATTTAAAGACAATTTTACTTCACTGGATTAAACAATTCACAGTGCAGTCATATACTTTTTACATTTTTTATAAGAGACATGCCTAAAACATAAGGATATGACAATTTGAGTATAAAGTGATGCAAAAGATGTACTATTAAAATACTAACTAAAAGAAAGCCATCTTGTCTATATTAACAGTGGGCAAAATAAATTTTTTAGAAAAAAAGCATTTTTCTTAAGAGGGTCACTACATAATGAAAAAAGAATTAGTTCACCAGGAAGTATAATATTTGAAAATTCTATGTTCCTAATAACATATGTATTTGCAGTAGCTGTCAGGAAAAAGACAAATTCACAATCCTACGAAATATTTTAAACATCCAGTCTTGTAAGTTGTAATAAGGTAAAATATAAAAGATCCATTAGAATAAAGATTTAAATAAGATAATTAACAAAATTGTTCTTATGGATATTTTTAGAACATTGCATTTAATTTTGGTGGTGTACACCTTCTGTTCAAGCACACATGGAATATTGCAAGAAAATTGCCCTATATTTGAACATTAAGCAAGTACTAAAAATTTTTAAAAAAATAATATAATATAGACTATTTTCTATGACCACTATATAGTTAGGTTAGAAAATAGTGACAAAAGGTAATTTAAAAATCCAACTTTATTTGGAAATTGCAAATCACAAGTCAAAGAATAAATTATAATAGGAATAAAAATATTTAAATCTGAACAATAATGTAGAAATATGTAACTGAAATACTTATATTAGAAAAGGAGAAAAGCTAAAATTTAATTATTAAAGCACCTAACTTCGTAGATCAGTGAAATAACAAAAGCATAATGCCAAGAATGTAGGCAGAAGGAAATAATGAAGATAAGAACAGAAGTTACAAAAATAGAACATAAAACTGTAACAGAGAAGAATAATGAAATTCATCACCTTTGGCAAGCTTGATTAAGCATGAAAGGGAAGTCATTAACAGGCAAAATTAGAAATGAAAAAGAAGACATAACTATAGGCACAACAGATCAAAATTATAAGAAAATATCATGAAATGAATGAATATTTAAAAATATATAACAACAAAAATTACTCATGAAGAAATAGTAAAACTGAACATATTTCTATAACCAACAATGATATTGAATCAATAGTTGAAAATCTTACCCAAGGAAATACCTTTTTAAGACCATTTTATTGGTAAAGAATCAAATTATTACCCATTACACACAGTCTCTTGCTGAGAATAGAACATTTGGAAATACTCTCTAACTCATTTGATGAAGCTAGCACAAATCCAAGCCAATATCCAGCAAGGAAAGTAGGAGAAAGAAAAATTATAGGGAATTCTCACAAATACTCATTAATGATTCATTGCACCAATATACTAAAAATTAATATGTCATGATCAAGTTGTATTTATCCCAGCAATTAAAGTTTTAACATTAGAAAAATCATTAATTTAAATCATTACATTAACAATAAGGGTAGGGGAAATATAATCATCTCAATAAATACAGAAAAAATATTGATAAAATTTTATACTTATTTATAATTAAGAAAAAGACTCTTGGCAACCTAGTGTCTTTAACCTAATATGAAGGCTACCAAAATCTGTAAACAAGACTAATGCTTTGTGCTGAAATATTGAAAGCATTCCCTGTAAGAACAAGGGTGCTTACTATCAACCTTTATGTTTATCATTGTTTGGAGACCCTCAACAGTATCATTAGGAGGAAAAAAAAGTATAAAAAAGGAAAGGAGACAATAAAATTAAATTATTTATAGATGATATCATCTACATAGCAAACCCAAAAGAATAAACTGACAAATACTAGAACTGATAAAACACTTTGCAAGCCTGCTGTATATATCACCTATAAAAATGTATACACCAACTACAAACATGAACACACAAAATCATGATATCTTGACATTTATAAGATCTTTAAAATATGTAAAGTGCCTAGAAACAAATCTCTCAAAAGATGTGAGGGTCTAGTCCTTTGGGGGAGAAAATTATAAAACATTATGGAATTATGTTGATGTTTGTCTCTGTCTCTCTCTCTGGGAATATATAGTATGTTCACGAACTGGAAAAGTCAGTATCATAAAGATGCCATTTCTCTTCAGCTATCTACAGAGTCAGAGTAATTCTAACCAAAATCCCAAAAGGTTGTGTATGTGTGTATATTGACAAGCCAATTTTAATGTTTACATTAAAGAATAAACATTCAAGAGCCAATTCATTGATAAAGTACAAATTGTGGTTTGTAAATTCCTAGATACCATGATTTGCTACAAAGTTATACTACTTAGGATTTGTGTAATTGACATGGGGTGGATACATTAATCATGGCACAGTAGAGAATGCCCAGAAAAAGATTCATTTGTATAAGAAAAGTTGGTTATGACAGAGCTGGCATTGCAGATCAATGTAGAAGGGGTAGGTAGACTTTTTAATACGTGATGCTGAGTAAATCATCTGTATGAAAAAAAACTATCCTCCCCTACTTCATTTTACCTGCAAATTAATCAATTCCAGGCTAATTAAAGACAAATTTTATGATGTTTGGAATTCAATATACGAAACCATCTTACTGATTTCGTGGTAAGGAAAGTTTCTTTAAACAATACACAAATTCAATAATTCAAAAAGAAAAGTTTGTGATGCTCAACTGCCTCAGAATTATGGTCACCAAAAGAAAACATCAAAAGAGAATGAAAGCTCAAGTCACGAACTGGGAAAAGTGTACAGAATAAATAAATAACTCATACAGCTCAATGTGAAAAAGACAAAAAAACCTGACAGAAATGTGAGCGAAAGATTTGAACTAGCACTGTGCGCAGACAAAAACATAATGGCTAATAAATATCTGAAAAGGTGTTTAACCCCGTCGTGGTCAACAAAAGGTAAAGTAAAACCACCCACCAGTTTGGTAAACATGAAAACTGCTAGTATGGAAGGCTGACGAGGTGGCAAAGCCAATGGGCCACTTACACACACTTGTGGGAGTGCAAAACGGCCTGCTTGCTTTGCAAACGGTGGCATAACCTGGTGAAGTTACAGCTGTGCATACCCTGTGCCCCAGAAATTTCCATCCTAAACGTATACCTTTATAAACAGGTACTCTTGAATATATACTCCAAGACACAAGCTAGAATGTTCTGAGCAGCACAGATGTAAGCAAAATCTGGAAAAGAATCCAAATCTCTGTTGACTAGATGGTGATGAATAAATAGTATTATATGCACATAAGGAAATCTTATATAGGTACGACATTGAAGGAATTATGGCTAGCCACAAAAACATGGATTATCTTTGAAATGCAAATTGGGGTAGTCATAAAACAGATTGTAGAATGATAATAGCTATTATGTATAGAGCTCACATTATGTTCCATTTATATGCATGTTATATAAATTAGCTCATTTAGTCTTCACAAGATCACTACAAAGGAAGCACTGTTATTATTTTCAGATTGCAGTTGAGAAAACAGAGACAGCAATGTTTACTAACTTGCCCAAGATCTCATGGAGGAAACAGTGGAAACAGTTGTCAAAAACCAGGTAGTCTGGGTGCAAAATAGACCCTGTAATATGATTTTTTGGCCTCAAGTTCAAAAACAAGCAAAACAAGACAAAAATTTTTTTAATGATACAACCATATGTTGTAAAATTAAAAATGAAAACGAGTGAATGATTAACACAAAATTCAGGACAGGTGTTTCCTGTGTGTTTGGGGTGGTGGTGGTGAGGAGTTGTGATCACAGAAAAGTGAATGAAAACTGCAAAAATAATAGTAATTTTTTAAAACTGAGAATGAGTTTTTCATTCATATTTCTGAATTTTTTTTGTTCTTTATACCTCATGCATATTTTATGACTATTCTTTTGTTTCTATTCAGTATTTTAAGAAATTGCAGAAAATAAAGGAAGAAAATGAAACCTTGCCAAAATGACAGAGAAAGACTTCATGTTTCTTCCTCATAAAATTTCTTGTAAGGACTTCCCTGGTGGTCCAGTGGGTAAGACTTTGCACTTCCAATGCAGGGGGTGCAGGTTTGATCCCTGGTTGGGGAACTGAGATACCACATGTTGCGTGGTGCGGCCAATAAAAAATTAAAAAAAAAAAAAATTCTTGTATCTTTGCTGATGGAATCCTTAGAAAAGTTCACAGAAACGTAGCTGGATGTAGAATTTTCATTATTCAAAGAATTTTTGTTTAAATGAACAACAATGGCACCAAATGGCAGGACAAATGTCTCTAATTGCAGCCTATCCAAAAGGTAACATGGCAGGGCAGCAAAAATCCATCCCTCCAACATGGGATTTTAAACATTATAACCCAGATTCAGGCCTTTATCCTCCTTCAGGCTGTGGATTGAAGTTCTTTCTTTTCCCTGTTGATAAAGAGCTATGGGAAATAGCAACCTAAATGTCCGTCAACAGAGGAATGGATAAAGATGTGGTACATATATACAGTGGAATATTACTCAGCCATAAAAAAGAATGAAATAATGCCATTTGCAGCAACATGAATGGACCTAGAGACTCATACTGAGTGAAATAAGTCAGACAGAGAAAGACAAATATCATATGATATTGCTTATATGTGGAATCTAAAAAAAGGGTACAAGTGAACTTATCTAAAAAATAGAAATAGAGTTACTATTACTACATGCTATTAGATGTAGAAAACAAACTTATGGTTACTGGGGGTAAGTGGGGGAGAGATAAATTGGGAGACTGGGATTGATGTATACACACTACTATATATAAAATAGATAACTAATAAGAACCTACTGTATAACACAGGGAACTTTACTCCACACTCTGTAATGACCTATATGGGAAAAGAATCTAAAAAAGAGTGGATATATGTATATGTATAACTGATTCACTTTTCTGTACACCTGAAACTAACACAACATTGTAAATCAACTATACTCCAATAAAAATTAAAAAAAAATAAACAAATAAAAAAGAGATACGGGAAATAAATTCTACCACTCATCATGTCGTCAAGAAATGCTCTCTCCGATTACTTATATTGTTTTTAAGCAACAAAATTCAAATTGTCAGTCAATTTAGTGTTACCTTTATAGTAAATCTTGATAGAGCTTTTCCAGCTGCAGTAATTACATCAGAAAGTCTATCCCTGCTCTCTCCTCCATTTGCTATTTGGCAGCATTTCCTCACTCAATTGTCACCTCCTCTGAGGATGTCTTTTCCAATATCACCATACCTTTCCCCAGGATTTGTTCCCTTACAGAATAACCAGTCCCTCCTCTGTGTCCCCTTAGCACTCTGCACACACCTGCAACAAAAATCTCCTTATTAACACTCTGCTTGCCTATTATTAGCAGTGTGTTGTTTTTTTTTTCATTCTCATCTACAGCAGATGTTCTTCAAGGTGGGATATGTAGTCTTACGAATCTCTGAGTTGAATCCTGAATATCTAACAGCAACGGGTCTTGTGTGAGGTAATAATTGCGATGATGATAAAAGTATGAGACAACATCTGTCCTGGTCATCTCTTGCTACATAACATAGCACTCCAAAGCAGCGGCTTAGAAACAATTTATCTTTCTCTCTCCTGGTTCTCTGCTGGATGGGTCTTGTCGTGCTGTTGTATTCAGAGGGTTATCTCAAAGCTGGACTGAGCTGAATGCCCAAGATGGCTTCCTGATTTTAAGTCTAGTCTAGTGCCTGGTGCCCCTCAGCCTGCCATCTCTCCATGGGGTCTGTTTCCCTAGGGCTTCTCCACAAGGCTGGAGCTTCTCACGGCATAGTGGTCATAGCACGTGACTGATGGAAGTGGGCTGCCAAAGGCAGAAAGCAGAGCTGCCTGGCTGTTAAAGACTCTGCCCAGACTTGACAGTGTCCCTTCTGCCATATTGCATTGGTCAACACTGCCACAGCCCGCACAAGTGAAAGGAGGTGGAGAAATTGATTCACTCTGAATGGGGAGCGTTCAGGTCACATTGCACTAGAACATATGAGATGGGAGATATTGTTGTCGCCATGTTTAGAAAGTACCATCTGCTGCAACATCTATCAAATGCTTCCCATTTGCCAGATACAGTGCTAAGCATACTGCATACATGGCCCCTTAATCTTCTCAAAAACCCTTTTAGTTACTATTACTATTTCCATTTGATAGATAAAGAAAACAAGGCTCAGAGAGGCTAAATGATTGCCTAAAATGGCACAGCTTGGTAAGCAGCAGAGCTGATATTGCCATTAGATCACTATAGTGCCCACCCTCCTAATTAATGAAGTATTTGGCCTTCTCAACATGGAAGCTAAATAAATGTTTGACTTTAATATTCCCCTTCTTGGATTAACTCAACGGGATTATTTTTAAGCTGCTAAAATATCCCCCTCCACAAAAAAAATAATAGAGAAGAATTAAAGTCAAGAATGGAGAACCAAGCAGGAGACACTCATGCTTTTCTACTTGATAGTTAGCCTCTGACAAAACTCATTTACTCTTGTTTGTGACCTGATCTCTCTTTTCCAGGAATTCTGAAATTCCAGACACCTAGGCTTTTAGGAAATTCCTTTTTCTCTTTCCATTGGGTTCATTTTCCAGGATGTCCTAATATTGGCCTCAAATCATATCCATACAAAATTTTGGAAATCTTTAACTTTTTTGGTTATCAGGTGCATTTGGATATGAACAAGTGTTTTTACGAAGTTGACTCTTCTCTCTTCTTATACCTTATTTGTGGGAAAATGTCAGGTTTGTGTAAAATAGAACATGCAAGCGACTGGCGGTTTGGCCTTCATGGAGTACCCAATGGCAAATTCTAGGCCTTGTTTCCAATTTCTCTGCACATTTATATAATTAAATAGTATGTGATCATTATAAGCTGTCATTGGGGGTAAGCTTCTCCAAATACTGCCCTGGCTCATAAGATTCCCTGGGGGGGTAGGTTTTGCTCATTACCAGGTAACAGAACAGAGCCTCTTAACATTTGGACATGGTTAGATGAATAGGGTTTGTCAAACTCGTTCATGGGTTGTGTTATTTTTCAGTAGTGGAAGAATATAAAATATGAGTGCCTAAATGATGGAAGAGTGCCTAGCTATAAAAATAACGATAGTAACATTGGAAAATATTTATGATACATTAAAGTTAAAAATAAGATGCATAGTTGTATAAGAAAGCCAAAAAACCAATAACCAATAGTAGTGTTGACCCCTTTTCAGTGATTTGATCACTGGTATTTTTTCTTTATATATAATTTTAGTATGTAAACTTTTTCTACATTGAATATATATTACTTGAATGATAATAAACTCAAATATTAAAATAAGTCACAACCTTCTTTACTCTTTGTAATATTTTTAAAGGCTATAACTATAAAAGTCCAACCTTGCGGCTAGTTAGCAGGAGACAAAGCTTGTTCAGCTGGAAGTTTCCCAAGTGGTGGTAGGTGAGTTCAGTCAGCTAGTTCCATCCCCAGCTGGCAATATTGCCATTAAGAGAGAAGAAAGGCTATCTTAAAATCTCCCATCCCCCATCACTACCCATCTTCATGAGTCTCAGGACCAATCATACCTGCTGCTCTTGCAAACGTATCTCTGGCCATGTCTGCAACCTTGGGTGAACGCTCATCCTGTGTCTTGGCTATGTTCTCTCACAGCTTGTAGCTTTTTAATTGCCAGCCAGCCACGAAGCTGAATCCTAGCTATGTGACTTTGATAGCACCAGTGTATGAGCCGGGTTGCCCTGAGAGTTGGTTCATAATTACTACTGGGTAACTGGGAAGGCAGCCACACTGACTCCTCTGCTGGATGCAAGACTATGATCTCAGAATGCCAAAATTGCTGCTTCTTGTATCCCCAAGATTCAGTGGGATTTACACTTATTAATTCCTGCAAATCAAAATGCAGTTGCTCCCTGAGGTCAAAGGCAGGGGTGTTCACATATATCAGGAAGGAAAATAATGACCTGGGGTTTACACGAAATTGTATCATTTTATCATAAAAATGATATAATACATACATATTGAGGGAAATATCATTTATTGGGCATTTCCTGTGTACCAGACATTGAACTGACCCCTTTTGAGAGGAGCCCATGTCCATTGCCACCCAGTGATGGAGTGAATTTCATCAGGCAAGTTTTCAAGAAGAAAATATGCCCCTCACAAGCAAAACAGTCATTCAGTTTGGGAATGTGTCCCTGATGAGATATACACAAGGATGATTTTCCTTATCATTGTGAAGCAGCTCAATTTGGCACAAAGATCATGGATTTTGGAGTCAGAGAGATGTGGCTTTAACAGATTATTCTGAATTGGGGAAACTGTTATCCCAAAGCAGGGGGTCTTATGTGGCAACATGGGAAAGGTGTTTTAGTGCTGAGTAGCCAGACAGCATGGCACAGATCCTCATGCAAAATGATTAGCAGACTACTTGGCCTGTAGGCACTACTGGCCTGTAGAACTTTTTCTTCTGTCTACCCTTTCATTCTCATAAGTAGACAACGGATTCAAGTGAGAAAACTATTGTGGGAAAGTATCATTATTTTGCTTAATGATTAACATTGACTTGAAGCTGGCTTTGTTGATGTCAATACAGAGAGGCACTTTCTTACACTTTTTAAACTCACTGTCTCAGAAGGTAGTTGTCTGTTTATCCTAAGACCTATTCAAGAGGAGTATCTAAATGGTAAGGGATTTCTTTGGGGGTGGATGAAAATGTTCAGACATCTGATAAGGGACTTGCATCTATAATACATAAAGAATATAAAAATACAAAAATTGAACGTGGGTGATGGTTGCACGATACTATGAATATACTAAAAACCACTGTATATTTTTAAAAAATGAGAAAGCCTTCATGTGGGAACAATCTGATCAGTCATTTCTGTTCTATTTTTGTATAGAGTCCAATCATCTAAAAACATATTTCCAGAACAGAAATGGGTAGAAAACTTTTGGCGGTAAAATGAACTTGAGTGACTCAAAGTTGAAATAGGCTTTGTAATTGGTTTTAAACACAGTATACATTTCTTAATAAAAATTATGTATGCATGATGGAAAAGGAGTCTCAATTCTATCCCTCAGATCTATTGCTAATGGGGTTACAACCATGTGTGGAAGCTTGAATTCCATACTGTTAATACTCTCTCTTTAGGGACACACTCTACTTTTTTAACCATCAAAACTCTTTCCAAAATAGATGTGAAAGACAAGTTCCCCGAAGCAAGAAAAGAAATAGTAGATTTTGTTAGATAATTTGATTGTACCTGTGTTTCTACGTAATACTAGAATATCACAGAATAATTGTCCTGCATGTGACAGGACACCTAACATCGCATGCTGGGGGCCATAGTGATACAGCCTATTGTAATACTCCTAGAGTATAAAGTTTTAAGTTAAATCTCGGCAATAAAACTGCCTCATAAAACTTTACAGGTAACCACTGAAATGTCCAACACCAAGGTCAAGATAAAATAAACCACTAGGTAAAATACAGATCCACCATTTGCTATCTAAATTCCTTAGGGCTAGGGATTCAGAATATTTTGGATTTTAGAAAGTAATATTGTGCATGCATTGAATACTATGTAATGCCCCCAGTAAGCTCTGGAGCAACACCTGGTCTTTAAAAACATTAATATTTCTGCAGTGAAACATGTGGGTTTTCACACTAAGTGGGATAAATGAAGAACATCCATAACTTCAGCTCATCGTAGGTCAAGTTTTGTCATCAAATTAGTTATGAAAAATTTTCAGTATTTTGAAAACTTTTGACTTTGGAATTATGGCTAAGGGATTGTGAACCTTATTTAAACACTAGACTTAAAACACCTTGCTTTTGAAGAGGACTTACTAATGTGGGACAATGTATATAATATAAAGCAGTATTATTGAATGAAAAACTGAAAACAATATAAGTTTTAAAAGTAGGCTTCCTGGGATTTCAAAATATTACACAAAGATATAGAACAATGGCAAGGAATCGGTAACAAAATAGTGGTTATTTCTGGGTGCTAATAGGGTAATTGGTGATTTTCATTTTCTTCTTGGTACTTTGGTATATTTTCTGAAATTTCTATGGGAACTAGGAATCATTTTAACAGTGAACAGAGTGAGTTTAGTGTTATACCGTCTAAGTATGTTTCAAAGTTGGGGGCTCTGGCTCCCCCATCAGTCCCCAATCCGGGATGTCAGAGGGCATCCCCCTCTTGAGTTCCCAAAGGAGCCTCGCCAGCGAGGGCGTTTCTTACTGGAAAGGCCTAGAAGCCATCACTCTAGTGGTCTCTTCCAGAACACTCAGAACCGCAGCACCACGATTCTTATCTGTTCTGTCCAGAATGATGGAGAGATACTGGAAACCAAGCCCAGGACTCCCGTAACTAGCCCTGAGGGCGTAATGGGCAGTGGGCTGGTCTGGTCAGTCTACTCTAACTCCACCGATATGCTCCAAGGAATGAGGCTTTATGTAGTTTAATTGATTGCTAAGGAAGCTGCGAGTTTGGTTGCAGAGGCCGTTAATGCAGAATAGCTTGCTAATTTCAGAAGCAATTTAGAATCGGGACAGCCAGACTCCATAGCACTTGTGGAGCTTTCCCATCACTTTCAACATAATACTAAACTGCTTTGCTTAATGTATGGCTAATGTTCTTTGAGGGCAGGGACTAGATCTTATTCATCTTTATAATGGAGGTGCCTAGCTCAGTGCTCGGTGCAGTGTATACTATTCAGTAAATGCTTTTGACCCAACTGATACATTTAAAGGGAAATGCATGTGCAAATGCTCGTACTGTGTGTGTGTACCCATACGTGTCTGCATGTGTATAAATATCTAAATCTATTTCTATATCATCCTTTCATTTGTGTTTATTCATCCCTTCTCTGTAAAAGTGCCCAATGGGAGAGAGTAAGGAATTAGCCATAGTTAAAAAGGCCATTTAGAATTTCACTTTATAAAATCAGAATTCTAGGTTATAGAATTGTCAGACATCTTAGACAAGCATTTTGCAAGGCTAACGGCAGGTTAGACTCAGTTGTGCACTAAAAGAATGGCCCACTGTCCAGGTATTCTGACTTCTTTGATCTGGGAAAGTCACTGAAATTGCTGTTGTTTAGACGTTCCTTGATGATTCTAATGTTCAGTCAGATTTAAAATCTACTGCCTTGAATTAACTGGGTTAATGATTTTCACAGAGGAAGGATTGCTCCCCCCAAGATATAGCAAAACAAAAACTTGTGTGTATGTATGGTGTGTGTATGTGTGCGTGTGTGTGTGCGTGTGTGTGTGTGTGTGTGTCTGTGGAGGGGGAGGGAAGCAAATTTCCAATTTACGCCCATGCAACATCTCATACGTAACTGTCTTCTCTGAGTCATATCTTGACGAGTATTGGAGATACTTCGGCAGTGTGCCAGGATGGAGACAGCTCTGGGAACCATTGCTCTACAGTCAGATGCTTCTCAAACTTTAATGTGGCTATTAATCAACTGGCGATCTTGTGAAAGTACAGACTTGGCATCAGCATCCTTAGAGGAGAAAACTACTGTTTATGAAATTATGATGATTTGGTCTGTTTTCTGGTCTATGTATTGGCAGCTTCATATCTGACATGACTCTAAAGCTGAACTCATAAAACTACCCTTTGGGAAGCTTGATGAGAGCAATTGCCAAGGGGCCACAGTCTAGGTGAAAAACAAATCTACCTAGAGTCACGAAAGGAGGATGCCTCTTCTTTATGAAGGAGACAGCAGGCACAGGGTGGAATCACAGAGAGAAACAGAAGCAAGGACTGAAAAGCAGGGATTCATGACCTCAAAGCCAGATGGCAACCTGTAGCAAATATTGCCTAGATTGTCAAAGTAACCCCACTTTGCCCCCAAAGAGGGGTATGAGTCTGATGCTTGGGCTGCTGCTTCTGTTGTCACCCTGGAAAACAAGCACGTGCCTAGGGCCCACCTGTGACACCCAGGCATCACCTGGTTACCCTGGGCCACCCCCAGATTTCCTCTAGGACCGGGGATCCACCCAGAAGCCAGGCTGTCCTCCTCTCCAGGCCAGATCCTACTTCCCAGAGGGAGGGTTAATATCCAGGGTATCAGGTACCTTCCTGAATATTGTACAGCTATAAAATGACAGGGAAAAGCAAGGGATTGACACTAGGTCTGCCTGCCTCTGAAACTCGTGTTTCTCACCCAACTGCTCATTTCACGCAGAGGAGAAAAACAGTGCTACCTTTCCAATTGGCAAAATAAAGCAAATACATAGATGAGTAGATCAATTTTAAAATTTGTGTACCCAACTTTCTCCATTGAAAGGTCCTTTGTTTTCATCATAAGTATCCCTTACAACTTGGAGGCCAGCTATCTTTTTACTATACTCATAAACATCTGGAATGGGATGAAAGTTTTGCTGATTCAGCTACACATTTAGATATCCTAAACCGACCACATTGCCCCCTCTGGGTGTTCCACAAAGAGAAAGTTGGATTCCAGGCTCTCTGCTGCAGGAATAAGTGTGCAAACTGCTCTTCTGTTAGTTCTCATTCCACACCCTGGTGGGAGGTGATGGATGGCATTTCTGGGTGCCCTCCTGGCATTCTGGTCCTGTTTATCTAGTCTCTGCCTAATCCCACATCCCCAGCTGGGCTGGGGGAGAACAAGGGACCTGCCTGCAAAAAGTCGCTGTCAGTGGGACAGCTATTCACTAGACACTCACACATCCTCAAGCCCGGCCTTCCCACGGGGGTACATTGCATCCTTAGTGCTCTTCCAGCAGCTGACTCCGTTTCCCACTACGAGACAGGAGATTCGTGCTCAGGGCAACATCGCGGTACTTACTGCTTGTTCATCTTTCTTGGCACCCAGCAAATGAGAGGGAACTTCAACTCAGCCTGTGGAAACAAAAGCGAGCTCATTACTGGGCCTTACCCATCATGTTTTAATTCTGGTGAACATGCTTCTGTCGCTTCCTGTTAAAATGGGATACAGGTGCCAGCTTAGAGGAAACGACAGAAAGAGAATCAATCCAGGTCGATAATTGGTTTATTTTGGGAATGGGTGGGTGAGGGGACTTTTTCCCTGACATGCTGTCCTCTTTCTGTCAGCATTCATCCCATCTGCCTCAGGGAGCTGAGCAAACCTATCCTGAGCGAGCCTGGTTTTCCCTGGCTTGCAATTGTGTGCGTCCCCTGGGCACCCAAGGCGTGTTAACCCAGGCTCTGCTCTGGGGAGTCCACGTGTGTGTAGCAGAAGGAATGCTTTTCTTTTCAAAGTGTGACTTTGCCATGAAATATTTATTGGAAGTTACATTTATATACCGCTTCACATAGGACACAACATTTTATTTGTGGCTTGTACTCACTTGCGTAGGAGAGATGATTAGCCCCATTTACCATATAAATGAGCAGCAGAGACCCTGGGAGTATTCAATAAGGGCTTCACATCAATAATCGCATTTAATCTACACAGAGAAGCTAGGAGTTATAAAAGATATTACCCACGGGATCAGTTGAGGTTCCAGAAGGAAACAGATGGCACCCTCAAATTGGGTCATATGAGAATAGTTTAATAAAAAGACTGAAGAACCTAGGGGTAAGACGGGAATAAAGACACAGACCTACTAGAGAATGGACTTGAGGATATGGGGAGGGGGAAGGGTAAGCTGTGACAAAGTGAGAGAGTGGCATGGACATATATATATACACTACCAAACCTAAAATAGATGGCTAGGGCTTCCCTGGTGGCTCAGTGGTTGAGAGTCTGCCTGCCGATGCAGGGGACACGGGTTCGGGCCCCGGTCCAGGAAGATCCCACATGCCACGGAGCGGCTGGGCCCGTGAGCCATGGCCGCTGAGCCTGTGCATCCGGAGCCTGTGCTCTGCAACAGGAGAGGCCACAACAGTGAGAGGCCCGCGTGTCGCAAAAAAAAAAAAAAAAAAGATGGCTAGAGGGAAGCAGCCGCATAGCACAGGGAGATAGCTCGGTGCTTTGTGACCACCTAGAGGGGTGGGATAGGGAGGGAAAGAGGGAGACGCAAGAAGGTAGAGATATGGGGATATATGTATATGTATAACTGATTCACTTTGTTATAAAGCAGAAACTAACACACCATTGTAAAGCAATTATACTCCAGTAAAGATGTAAAAAGGAAAAAAAAACAAAAAACAATGTGGGCAGAGTGTAGGGAATCCACAAAGGACAGTGAAGGACCTGAGGGGCCTGTTACCATATCTGAACCTGGAGGCGTCTGGGGAGCCAGTGGTCATATGAACCCAGAAACAGGGCTGGTGGGAAAAGAACTGTGGCTTCTAATTGAGGGACCTGCAGGGAGGGGGCTCTGGAGGGCAGAATAAAGATATGCATCTCAGGCTCCTCCTGCCCTGAATATCTTGCTGCTGCCGTTTCTCATTGGCCAAACTCAACAGGAAGCCAAGGGTGCGGAGCCATTGGCATGGTTTCTATCCATCAGCCTCCTGGGGCTCTCAGCTGAGTGTCGTGGAGTGTGGATCTCACTGTTAAAGAGAATGAGGCTCATGGAGGTTAAATTATGTGCCCAAAATCACCGATCTGCAATAAAAGCCCAGATCCACAGGCCTCAAACATTCCATTTCTTAGCCAGTCACCATATTGCCCATTGAGTTGAGTCACTCCTAGATCATTCTGCCACCCATGTGTCCATCCATTCATCCTTTCATCTCTCCAATCACCATTGACTGAAAACTAACTTTGTTCAAATATTGTGCCCAATAAGAAACATCCCTTTCCCTCCAATCATGCCTAAAACTCAGTTTAAGGTAGATTCTGCATCCCCTATGATGGTTGTTATTAAAGTGCTTTATAAAACATGCAGATAAAACAAAACAAAATGAATCCTAGCTCTGCCTTGGACAGCCAGGGGAATCTTCACGAAGGAGATAATATTTGAGCTGGATCTTGCAGAATATGTCAGCATCTTCTTAGCTTAGAATTAGGGAAGGTGTTCTGGGCCAATGGGGTGCCATTTGCAAAGATGTGAAGATGTTAGAATACATAGTGTGATATAGAGGCTTTGCACAGCTTGGTGGGACCACAGAGGCCAGCAGCTTGGATGTTGGTAGCATGTGGGAAAAAGCTTAGGAAGGTCCACTGGGTTTTTAAAAAATATCTATCTATTTATTTATTTAGGCTGCACTGGGTCTTAGCTGTGGCACGCAGGATCTTCACTGCGGCATGTTTTTAGTTGTGGCATGTGGGATCTTTAGTTGTGGCATGTGGAACCTGGTTCCCCGACCAGGGATCGACACAGTCCCCCTGCATTGGGAGCAAGGAGTCTTACCCACCCGACCACCAGGGAAGTCCCGGTCCCTTGGATTTTGATTGTCAAGGACCATGTA
The DNA here is from genome assembly GCF_008692025.1 of Phocoena sinus. Classification (NCBI taxonomy): domain Eukaryota; kingdom Metazoa; phylum Chordata; class Mammalia; order Artiodactyla; family Phocoenidae; genus Phocoena; species Phocoena sinus. The sequence goes on from NC_045767.1 coordinate 38,922,199, forward strand.
TGACAAAGGATGGGATTTGGAATCGAGCCGTGGGATCTTGGACCAGTAACTGCAGGAAAGTTACTAAAGAACTGGGACTAAGCTCCAGGTCCTCAGACATCCTGTGTTCTACCCCACAGCATCTCTCACCATGTGCTTCTAGGTCAATGAATGACACAGGGAAAGGGGAGGCTGCTGTTAGGTACTCATTCACTGACCGTTCTGTATGGATAGGGTGTGGAGTTATCTAGTTCATGGCCTCCTTGTACGTTGTCTTGTCCATGGGGTGAGGAAGAGGACTTCATCAATGTAATACAAACAATGGACATCAAATACCGGAAGAGTCCTGGACTGAAAGTTGAGGGACTCTGTTTGGTTCCAGTGCTGTCATTAACCAGCACTGGACCTTGTAGGAGCAGCTGGCATCTCCTCATTTATAAATGGTAATGTCCATATGATCCTTTTCTGGTATTATTTTAAGTGTGAAATAAGCTGGTACCTCTGAAAATACCTTACAAACTATAAACATTATGGAAATACAGATATACAATTCCTTGCATAACAAAGTTTGCAAGTCGTTTTAACATTGGTCATGTTATATTTGGGTATCTCGTGTTATTGACATTGATTTGTGGATATTACTGTTTAGAGGAATGAGATGACTTGATTATAGTCATACAGGTCAATTTGCAACCCCTTCCTGACTTTGGGAGCATTTATGACTTTAAATGTCTTACATATATAGTCTCTTCATTCCTTTCAGTGCATTGACCAGCAGGGCTAAAGTTGTGTTGAAATGAGATCAAATAAGTAGATCTTTATAGAGGGCTCCCCATGTGCCTGGTTCTTGGCTAGCGCTTATGTACAGAGTGAAGGAATCACAAGGTACAGGACAGTTTCCTCGAAGGCTTGCTGCCTTGGATCAGTAAGAAGTACTGGCCACAGGGAGGTCGGGGAAGCTGCTTTCCAACCCTGCTCTGGCCATCCACGGTGTAGCCTTGAACAAAGCATTTGGAATGTTCTGGGCCTCATTTTTTTTTTTTTTCACCTGAATAATGAACAGGTTGGGCCCAATAGGTTTCTTCCAGCTCAAAGATTCCTCAAAAAAGTTCCATTTAAAAACTACAATCCCTTCCTACTTGGTGATAGAAAATGGCTTTAAAAAGTTGGAAGTAGGTTATTATGTTTCTCACATTTTATTTTCTTCTCTAATAGAGCTCCTTGCAGAGCAAAGTTGCAGAAAGACTTTGACAAAGTGTGAACACCTAGGGCATCAGCGATATTCAGGGAAGACACTGGGGAAGGAATTCTTAGCTTTTGCTTTATATCTAAACCTTTGTAAATTATTCAATCTGCAACATCAGTGTTTATTAGGTTTGTATTTTAAAATCTTAATAAAAGTTCAAGGAGATATTTTACTAGCAGCTTTTGAGAGATGTGAGCAATCTATTGTACAAAAATAATGTTAAAATGTCATGAAGCGAGTCCAACTTTGCTGGCATTTGAAAAGCAAAATTTGGGGACTTAGTGACCCATATCAGAAGATGAGTCAGCCAAATGGTGTCATCAGCACGACAGAATGGATAGCACTCCACAAGGTGAAGAGCTCTTTGATCTACTCAGAATGTCTAAGTCCTGTCTGAGAATGCTACCATCTTATCTGATCTCAGTCACTTTGTAAAGGATGTGGTGAGAACGGGATGTGGTGAGTCAGACAGAATTTCATGCCCATAGGCTTTACAAACGTAACATATTATAGAAAAGATAAGACCCGTCCCTTCCTGACATGCGTATTTAAAAAAACAAATGGAATGAACATTGAACACCGACTATGTGTCCTCAGCTTCTATCACAGTAACCCGATATGATCTGTATTATCATCCTTATTTTATACAAAACCAAACTGAACATTCACAGGTGGTAGGTAGCCTGCTCTACAAGTTGGTACTGCAAACCATTGGCCTTGAAATGTTTCAGTTACATGTTGAGATGCCTATCTACCTGCTCTGAGCCTCAGTTTGCTTCTCTTTAAAATGGGTGTAACTCAGCAGCCATCTGTAGGGCTCTTGTTAGGATTACATGAGAACATAAGGTATCTAAACGTAGAGAAATGGTAATTCACATTAACTTAAACTTTTAAGGTTAATTAAATGCCCTATATCACTTTTGGGCTTTAGTCTCCAGAAATCAGAAGTGCTTACCTGTAGTTCATGACCACCAGGTGAGGGAAGCATGGATCCTCATACTTATCAGAATGACCTGGGAAACTTTAAAAAATATTGATGGCTCCAAAAGTTTGAGTCAGTTCTTCTGGGCTAGAGCTCAGGTATTGGTATGTTAAAAATGCCTCAGGTATTTTAACGGGCAGTGAGGCAGAGGAAGTGGATATAAGAACGTCAGGCCACTCATTTCCGTCTGCACCCGCCACTCACCGACACTTCTTACCCTTATGGAAAATACCAGATAACCACACTTCCATTCTCCTTGCAGTCCTAAGCTCATCCTAAATGGAAATACAGGAACTGCCACCGCTCATTAAGAATTCTCCATACATTTAGAGCTATTTCTGAGTTAATTTTCAGTGAAATGTTGAAAGGAAATCTACCACATCCCAAAATTTATGACACAGGTGAGAGTGGGAAAAGCCACCAGACAGCAATTTCTCAAATGTCTCAAAGACAGCAATCAAAGCTTCAAGTAACCCTGACCCCTACTTGGGGCATGATAATGGGAGGTAGGGGGAAGGACTTCCAGGCTGAGGAGTCCCCCAGGCCTGCAGGTCTTTCTCCAGGAAGCTTCAGGATCTAGAGATGATCTGAGATAAAAGAGCATCATTAGATGCCTGCCTTTCTTGCCTTCACTCAGGGACCTCGAGAGGCTGTGGTGCCCCAGAAATGGGGAAATCTCATTGTGTTTTGCACATTCATTTTCTATAGGAACAGAGGCATTGATTTCAGGTTCTCTTCCTAGTTAGCCACGGAAATAAAGCCAAAGCACGGCTCTTGCTGTCAAAGAGAAGTGACGCTCAGGTGCCATCGGTCAGTCACAGCAGGGCACTTATTACAAATGATACTAACATGTCCAGAGTTGGCTCTGCCCTAGGGATTCTGCCTGCATCCTGCCTGCACCAAGAAACTGCACCGTGCCTGCAAGGTCCCACGGTAGGGAAGCGACTGGGTAAGAAGAGACCCTGGGCCCTCGAGGAGTCCACAAAAGGAGGCCACCTTTTTTCATAATGCCTATTTACTTCTCCAACAAGGGAAAATACTGACTGTGTTAAAAGGTAGAAGCCAATGCAGATCTAATCATAAATACCAAGCTGAGCACTAAAATTGCTTGAATGTACACCAGGCTTCAAAGCCTAAGCAAAAGAGCTGGAATATGCTCATAATTAATTTTGCCATAGAAATCTATGGTTTGATTTCAAGAATAGAGTTCCCATGGGGTTTCTAGGCCCCTAGGCTTCTGGAGCTCCTTGGAGGTCCAAAATGAACCCCAGTTTGAGAAACACAGTTCCATCCTATGTTGCCTCCCTATAAGGCTCTTTCACTCCCCTCCAGGTATAAAGAGGGTCATGTCAAAGACAGGTGCACAACATGGCTAAGGTCCTGAGAGTAAAGGAGTTCCTGCCCTAATCATCCATTTTGGCCAAATAATCCCACCATTTTGGAGATGATGATCCCAATAATTAGCTCATTTTGTAGGTTGAAGAGCATTTGGTAAAGGCCATGGATTTAATGGTTAAAACACATCAATATTTCAGAAAACTGAAATAAAGGAAACAGGATTCTACAGCCTGGGAGCATGCTTAAGACCTCCAAAGAATGTACATTAAATATGGGCATTAAAACAGAATGGCTGTTTCTGAGCCCATAACCCACCTGGGGTCTCAGTGGATGTGTTAGGAAAGAAAGACTTTTTTAAATAAATAAATTGGATTTGGGGGAGGATCTTAATCCAAAAATAATTAATACCCCTATGGTATCATAAACAGTTTAAACAATTGGAAACAAATAAAGCAAAAATCATATTTCCTTGTTATCCTGGAGAACTGTTCTCCACAGGGACTTCACCCATGCTACCAAACTGAGCTTGCAAAGAGACATTTTTATCATAAATATTTCTGCTGCATTTCAACCTGATCTGAAATTAATATTTCATGAGGGGAAAACAATGCTTTTTATAGTAAGGACATTTTTTTTTGCTCTCAAACATTTCTCACTTATTCCTCGAAGATGAAGCCTATAAAAATACTGGCCTCTGTTTATTGCAAAGTTTAAGAAACATCATTCTAATAATGACAATGTACCTAAATAGATATAGGAAATGACCAGAAGCAAACTAAGAATTGTTGAAGAAGATATTAGAATCAGTCATAAAGCCAAGACGTAGTTGTGCAGCTAAACCTGGGTCAAGGCTGGAGGAGAGGGTCTAAATTAAAGGTTGATGCTTTTCCCCATGAAAACAAGAAAACAAGAAAAGAAATTAATATAAAATACATGCAACATACATCTGATTCCCTGCACAATCACACCTAACATATGAACAGTGGCGGTTGTCATTTGGAGTTGAGGGAGGGTGTGAAATGTGTATATTTTGGGAAGAGGGCCAGGAAGTGTGTGTGTGTGCGTGTGAGTGCACACGCACACCTGGTGCACGAATTTTGAGCAAACATGTTGAAACCAAGATTTCTCAGATGCAGATATTTATTAATTTGGTCACAACTGTATGTAATTTTCCTCTATTTTCTTATCACAAATTAGAAAGTTACATTTTAGAGATACTCATACTTAGAGAAAGATATATGCTGATTGGATTTCTAATTCTATATCCTGGTCAGACCAATCAGCTAAACTTAATTAAATATAACATTTAATTTTATTGCATTTCCAATGAATGGAGGCATTTGAAGTCAAATGGATTGTTATTACAGATTTTTCTTGAGGGATATGGGAGATTTCTTTCCTAGTTTTTCTGCTATTAAGTATGGGCATATATTAAGAAAAAGGTTTTGCAACTGTCTTGGTAACAAGTAACTTCCCTTAAATATCTCAAGGCATTTTCATGTGCATCCATTTTTTATTTTAAATGATTTTGAAAACACCCTTAATGAACTGATGCAACCTATCGTTTCGGAATTTATCACTCTTGGTGCTTTTGTTTTCAAAAGCCATCTCCTTTTCTCTTCTGCAGAAAGGGTTGCCTTCTTTCAGTAGTAAGATTTTTTTCTTTTCCGTCTTCCCCCTATTTTGTAGTAAATAGCTTCTTTCTTTATCATCTCTTTTCTTCATTCACTCATTTTGTTTTCATGTATGCCTTTCTTCCCTCTGTCCTCCCTTCCTTCTTCCTTAATTTCCTCTTCCTTTCCCCCATCCTTTCTCTTTCTGCTCTCTTATCATTAAAGTTATTTAACTGTTCAATAAAATGAAGCTGTAGGAAAATAAAATGTAGATTACCAAGAGCCTAGTTTGATGTTTTCTTATTTTTTTCAAAATTTAACTGTTTACCTTGCCCCTTTTTTCATTTAGCTCTCATAAATGGTGATTAGGGGCAGGTACTGCCAGGCCTAGATTAATCAGAATATCCCCAACTGTGATGAATTCTCCATTGATTGATTAATGCATTGGGGCAGAACTGAAGGCAAATTTTAGAGAAAAGAAAGATATAAGAAAATAAACTGAGATTCAGGGATGGATCTATCTATTTATCTATCAATCACAACTTACAGGCCAGCCTACTTCCCATGAATATCTCAAGTCCAAAGGTGGAAGCACCATCATTCTTTAAGCAGTCATTTACAAGACACCTGCTGTATGCTAACCATTTCTGAGGAACTGTTTCACCATAAGAAGGACTTCAAAGAAGTTTGAGGGAAACTTAAAAATCCAAAGAAGAGGCATGAAAAGCCAGGACTAAGAGTAATATAATTTAATAATAATAATGATGATGATGGTGACGACACCATTTACTGAATGCCAGAACCCTATGTAGGACATCCTGTTTAATTTATATTCCATTGTAAGGCAACAATCCAAGTGACCCAGATTTTTCAATATTGAACAATTCTGTCATTTTTTTCAGGGAGAGGCCTCTTGAGCCAAATCTGTCAAGCGAACAAATGCACAATATGGATTAAGATGAGATCATCACTTACTTTGTAACTTCAATGCATTTAGAACCTAACTTCTGAGCTGAACTTCCTCCATGTAATTAATGCTTTCTTTGTCCCTTCTTCTATTCAGGATCACTCCCCTAGCCAGATGTGAGGCAGGTCTCTAAGCCCAGGTACGTTGAGTTGTACAGTGAATTGTACAACTTGAGCCTCATTTTTTTCTAATCAGAAAAGTGGGGATATAAATCCTCATGCTCCTTTGCTCAAAGGATGATTCTGAAGACCAAATGAGATCATGGAAGTGAAAGTATTTTGTAAATTATAAACTGTTAGACAAGTCTAGTTCAACAGATAATTATTGAGTAAATTCTATGCATCAGTGCCATGAAGGATGCAGGATATGTAATTGGCGAGGAAAGTATTCTAAAGGAATTTCAGAGGAGTAATACATTTTGAGAGTTGGAAGATACTACCAAGGCTTTGATAAATGGCTGATTAAAATAAATGCAAAAATGATGAGATTAACTTTCTGTAGAAATCACCTCAAAATAGGACTTCTTTAGATCAAAATCCTTAAGAAGAGACAAACCCCCAAAGATTCTAATGACGGTTCATCTGAATATAAAATAAACTCATGATAACTGTGCTAAAAGTGATTAATATAGCCACCATCATTTACTTTGCACTTAATAATTGCTAGACACTATAATATGCACTATGCTGCTTACATACTGCATCTCACTTATCACCACAAATTCAGAAGGTAGGTATTGCAATTCCAGTTTATAAATGATAACCTAAAGTTCTGAGAAGTTAAATAACTTGTCTAAAATCATCCTGCCGGCAAGTAACAGTCTGAATTCAAACCCAGGTTATCTATTTCTCAAAGGATGGATGTGGTGGTTTAGTAGAGAGAGCTTGGGAACAGAAGTAGGAGTTTGGGATAAGGAGAGTGTGGAGGTGTTCTCTGGGAAGTACCAGAGAGATGGAGCTGCTCAGGAGCTCCCTGGACTTGCCCAGGAGTAAGAGTGTCCTGCTCTGTGAATATTCATAAGCAGACTGGCTCCCAGGTGCCTATCAAGGCATCAGATCATCAGTAGCTGGGCAAATCCAGCTATTGCACTGACGGCTCTGACTTGGCTCTCACCTTCTGACAGGCATTTGATATCCTCTGTAGATTTGCCTCCTGGGAGGGAACTTACAACTAAAATATACTTTATTTTATTTTTTATTGAAGTATAGTTGTTTTACAATGTCTTATTAGTTATCTATTTTATATACGGTAAAATAGATAACTAACAAGGACCTACTGTATAGCACAGGGAACTGTACTGATAATAATCTATAAGGGAAAAGAATCTGAAAAAGAACATATATACATATATATGTATATATGTGTGTGTGTATGTATGCATATGTGTGTATATAGTAGGTCCTTATTAGTTACCTATTTCATATGCAGTAGTGTGTATATGTTAATCCCAACCTCCTAATCTATCTCTCCCCCCTTTCCTTTTTGGTAACCATGTTTATTTTCTATGTCTGTGAGTCTCTTTCTGTTTTGTAAATTAGTTCATTTGTATCTTTTTTTTATATCCCACATATAAGTGACATCATATGATATTTGTCTTTCTCTGTCTGGCTTACTTCACTTAGTATGGTAATATCTAGGTCCATCCATGTTTCTGCAAATGGGCTTATTTCAATCATTTTTATGGCTGAGTAGTATTCCATTATATATATATATATATATATATATATATATATATATATATATATATATACACACACACACACACACACACACATACACACACCACATCTTTATCCATTTATGTGTCAATAGACATTTAGGTTGCTTCCTTTAACACTTGAATGAAGTCACAGAACATGGATGTATACGCCAGAATACCAGAGTGAGACAATGTCCTGAAGTCCCATGAACTCTGAGTTCCCTGCATAAAATTAGTCTTCTGAATCTGCAAAGTTGATGATGAAATGCAGATCCTGGGGGACTCCAAAAAAGCTCAACACTCTCAGAGGCTGGGCTTGGGCTACTAGCCATGCTTCATCTTTATCTCATGCTAAATTCAACAGAGAAGGCACCACAATTAAGGGCTGTGCCCTCATGCACATGGATATTGAACTTCCATGTTATGCCCAGAACTTTTGGTTCATCGCATTTTGTAGGGCAAACAGCTATGCACAGAGCCATTTAAACATGGTAGAATTCTAATTCCCATGCTTAGGTGTTTGGGAAACAATGTTTCAGTTAACATCACCAATGAAATACAAAAAACAAAACTCACATACACATTTTACTATTGCTTATGGTATATCTGGGAGTCCTAAAATGCTTTTGGTTAGTTGAAAGGAAAGTGATGCTGTGATCATGATTCTGAATACATCCAGCAGGGCATTGATGACGTTCAGTGCAAAGAGCAGGGGCTTGGGATTTCCATAGACCTGGCTTCTCATTCCGGTGTGAAATCGACAATGTATGGAGTTTCTCTGAACCTTGGTATCCTGTTTTATAGAGTAAGAATAAGTATATCTATTAAAAAATGAGAAAGAGTGAGTATGCACCATCCAGTGCATAGCAGGCACTCAAATGGTCATTGCTATTTGGAGAGCATGATTAAAATTAAGTTGAATAAACATGGTGATGATTCCCAAAGTATCCTGTCCACAAAAGTAACAAAAAGAAACAAAAATCACAAAAAATTTCTATGATCGCTGTTTCCCACAAGTCTGTTTTTCATGATTATTTTTCTTTACTAAGCTAGTCATATCTAACCTTTATAACCTGATGTTTCTCAGTCTTATTGATAACTTACTTCCCCAAATCACTGAAAATTATGTTTAATCTGTTAAAAATCTTAAATATAATTAGATTCAATTAATTATCTCTGTTTAGTAATTCACCCCTTTTGACCATTCTCTCTTTCTCATGCTAGGACGGGTAGGCACGGCTTGGAGCAACTGTACAGAGCTCAGGTCTTGGTGGACCTTGGCAACTACCTGCGAAGGTGAATCTCACTGTTTTATGCGATGGTATTCATAAAAAGATACTGCCAGATCTAGCTCAGCTACTTGCTGTGACCGTGGCAACAACACTGTACAGCTGCCATTTATCCATTTCCTGAATGTTTCCTCTGTGTCAGACACAATACATACATTCACTTTCATCCCCATAGCAATCCATAGCATGTATTAATCCACCCAGTTTCAAACTACAAAATACCAACCAAAGCTAACCAAAGCTCAGAGAGGTTAAGCCACTTACCCCCAAACAATAATGAAGTCATACACCACATTCATATTCACTTTTGACTGATCTCAAAGCTTTCTCTCCATATCACCATACTGTCCATCCTCATCAACTTTTTGAGCCTCAGTTTCAACATCTAATATTGCCCTGCCTACTTCATTAAGTTAAGATCATTAAATTTAAAAAAAGTGTCCAAAGACTCTGTCAATTCTACAAGGCTATGTAACTGTGTTATATTACTATTCTCTAATGAGATTATTAAAATAAAATATTCATAAATTTATCTGTATTAATAAATTCCATGCTAATTGTGAGCATGTTTTAGGAAGAAGGCCAGAGCTAATGTAGGGTGAGGAAAGGAAAGTAATGGAGAAAGGGCCAACATTTATTGAGCACATACTAAGTATTAAATATATACCATATGTCATTTAATATAGATATTATATTATTGAGGCTAAAGAGTTGTCAATACAAGTGATATAATCTTGCTCCATTATGAAGATGCAGGAATTGAGGATTTCAAGGAATAAGGTAGCATATATGGTCAAGCTACAGAGTTTGGATCCTAATCAATGTAGTCAGATGTTAAATCCTACTGTCTTTCCAAGACAACACCTGACTCATGGCAAAGTGAGCTAGAGATGGGGTCCTAGGTATAAAGCCAGGGGTGACCAGATGGTACAGAAAACCATAAGCTTTGGTTTTAGAATGGTCTTATTCATAGAATCATCTGAGAGGGCTCCTTGGAGAAAAGAAAAAATAATGTCACCACTAGGAGGGCTGGTGTCAAAGATGCCAGGAATGGACTCAAGGTGAATTCTGTGAAGCTGCAAAGGAACAGTGGCCACCGTTCATATTAGTGAGAACCAGGTGCAAATCAGTGTAGTTTTGAATTCTGTTACTGATATTAGTGATTGGACAACCTTGAACATTAACTTGGACCACTCAAGTTCTTCTTCTGTAAACAGGGAAAACAATATCTAAGTCTCAAGTTTGGGTATAAGGGTTAAATGAGCTCATGCCTATAGACTGGTTGGCAAGAGACATAGTTAAATAAACACCAGTTGCCCTTCTTGCTTCTCTAGGGAAAGTTTTATCTTAAGTTTCTCAGAGGATTTCTGAAGCTTTGTCGTTTCTCTGCTGACCTCCAGTTTGTCTGACTTACAATTGATTTCCTGATTTTTGAAATGACTATTCCCTGTGGTTTGGGTGGCCCTTGGGAATCCAAAGGAACAACATCGTTGAGGGAGATAATTAGATAAGTAACATTGGTACATTGTAATAAAATCAGTACTGATAAAGTTCAGCTACATCAGTATCTTTTAAAGTATAGATACTTGGATGACACTTATTCTCTTTTCTGTCTTATTCCAGCTTACTATTTGTTTGTTCTCTCTGAGAAGAAGAGGCATCTAGAAGAGATACCTCCTGGTACCCCTGGAGGGTAGGTATTTCACCCCAACTTCACTCTCCTGCTTGGGTTCCTCATCCCTGCAGAGGGAAAATGGTTAGTATGATTAAAAAGTCCACACTCCTCCAGACCAACACAGAAAGAAAACCATCTCAATTTAGAACATTTAAAAAATATACACCCACAGAGGCTCCAGGAGTTAACTTCTACTTTCAATAGCCCACTTTGGATAGAGGCTGCCTTTCTAGATGGCTGTCGTAATGAAGGTCAGCCAAGAAAGCCAGTGACTAGCCTGGTCTTCAGATTTTAGTAGCCAACAGTTAGGGGGTTCAAGCTCCAGGAAGGGAAGATTGAAAACGTTTCATCTTTCAATTTTTATGGGTCGGTATCTTGGTTCCTTCTTCCAGCAGAGGAAGGAATCTTTAAAAACTGATTAAGGGAGCTGGCTTTCGTTATGTCCGTCAGATGCTTTATAGAAGGCCCAGCATTCCATGTTAGAAAAACCTTTTATTCTTGACCTCAGCTCTTTCTTAATGATCCTCTATGACAGTGAGATGACCACTCAGATGAGGCTGGCCTACGTAGTTTACCTGAACAGCGTGGGGATCGCAAACGGCCTTGTGCTGAGATGTCCCTTGCGTCGGGGGTCCGTGGCAGCATCACAGAGAAGTCCAGCAGCCGGTGATCCAAGAGGCAGGGGGTTAAAATATTCTCAGTGGTAAGCAGTGTCCTTTAGCAGAAAGCTCCTCCTAGGTCCGTTTTAGGTTTGGTTTCCTGTGAAATGCAGCCACAGAACTTGGTTGGTGTGACCTGTGTAAGGGAGGGACTTCCTCTTCTTGAGTTCAAGTGCAATGAACAAAACTACAGGAGGCTGAGGTCTCCCAACCCAAAGAGTGTCCTTAAAGACACCCAATATCCTCACATGGCACTTCGACATTACCAGAACGTCCTGAAGCTTTGCTGAGCAACATGAAGGCATAGGGATTTTGTTTATCTTGTTTCACATACACATGAAACACTGATTATCTTGTGACTTGATGTTGCCAATGGCTTTCTGAGACCCCCCCCGCCCCCCACCACAAGTCACATGGACCAAATCCCTCATGTGTGATGGAGAGAACTTGGGGTTTGGGATAAGAAATGCCTGGCTCTTCTTCTTGCTGTACTACACATCAGTTATGTGATCTTGAGCAAATTGCAGTTTATTTCTCAACTAGTGTCCCTGCCTATGATTGAGGGATAGTAATATTTCTATTTTAGAGAGATTCCAAGAAATGAACAAAATGATGTTCATTTGTTCAATAAATACAAGGAGCAAGGTTTGGGGCACATATTAGGTGCTCAGTATATTTTAATTTTGCTCCACCTTAATCCTGGTTCATTTAAACTGACAGCAAGTCCTTGTCAAGTGCCTGCTGTTCTCTTGGTGCTTGCCACGTGATACTCTAGTTTTATACAAATTAATGTTTTATATGAAATGATGTTGAACTCCAACATTATTTCAGATATACTCAAAGGCAGAAGTTTATATTTTCTTGGATATATAACTCTGATTTTGACTTATCATATGTTCCGAAGGTAACACTAAAATAAGTACTCATTAAATGTTACTTATATGCCAGGTACTGTGCTGGGCAACTTAAAGGCATTATTCTACTAAATCTTCCTGATAATTAGGTGAGGAAAATATGTTTAAATCCCTTTTGTAATTGTGAACGGTGAAGCCTAGAGAGATTCCATAATTTACCCACTTTATCAATTAGCTTTTGCTGCATAAGGGGTTTAAAGCAATAACCATCTTATTTAGTTCGCTATTGTGTGTGGTCGGTAATTTGATCTGGGCCTGTGTTAGTTTCCTGGGGCTGTGATAACAAAGTTTCACAAGGTGGGTGACTAAAACAACGGAAATGTGTTGTCACGCAGCTTTGGAGGATAAAGTCTGAATTGAGGTGTTGGCAGCGTTGGTTCCTCCTGAGGGCCGTGAGGGAAGGATAAATGGCGGTCTTCATCTTTACACAGCATTTTCCCATGTCTGTGTCCACATTTTTCCTTTTTTTTTTGGCTGCACCGGTGCAGAATATGTGATCTTAGTTCCCGGACCAGGGATGGAATCCGTGCCCCCTGCATTGGAAGCGCAGAGTCTTAACAGCTGCACCACTAGGGAAGGCTCACATTTTTCCTTCTTTTAAGCACACTAGTCACGTGGAATTAGGGCTTTTCCTAATGACCTCATTTTAACTTGATTACCTCTTTAAAGACCTTGTCTCCAAGTAAGGTCATATCTGAGGTGTTGGAGGTTAAGACTTTAATATATGAATTTTGGGGGCGGGGACACAAGTCAACCCCAGAGCAAATTTGATTTATAGTTTTGTTTGAGAAACTGATTTCTGATGAATAACCATTCTATGTGAAAGGTTTAATTCTTAATTGACTTCCTCTCTCTAAAGCCAAGACAATGTGTTGGAGGAGAAAAAAAAAGAAAGATAGCAAAGTCTGACCTAACCTTACCACTGTCCTATTATTCTTGCTCTCGTTTTCTTTTGAATTTTTTTGAATAAAATAAATTTAGGTGATAAATAAATTTGCAGGTCCTGGATAAGCATCCCGATATTCTGTGGTGCTGGGTTTCTTCCTTTCAGTCAGTGGTGACTGCCAACCAAGTTCAGGCTCCTGTCACACAGCTGGTTTCAGGGTGGTGTCAAGCCTGGAGTTGCACTGTGCCACTTACACAAACATGCCGGAAACACAAGAGGTTGTCCACCACCATCATGGTAGGTGTGTTATTTTATAAACTCCTGGTTGAAGGTACTGTCTCCTGCAATGGATCAAAATCTCTGTATTTTTTACTAATTGTATGGGAGCTCCTGTGTTGAAACCTGGGTTAATTGGCTCCAGCATTTCTGATTTATTATAGCTTAGCACCTGTTTATGTGGGTGCCTTGAGCAGTCTGACTGCAGCCCTCTGAGAGGGGCTCACCTCAAGTTAATTGCCTTTCCCTTCTGGACACACCCTATGAGCCCCCCATGTAGCTGTGTTCACCCTTTTGCATCACTGTGGCATTTTTGGAAGGGGAAGAACCTTAGCTGAACTTAAGTCTTGTCCCCTGCTGGATTTCAGGCATGCTCCCTTTCACCTGGGTCTGTTTTACCGTTGGACAATTTCCTGGCTGCTAAGAAGTAGCTTCCTGGGGAAAAATCTCAAACACAGACACAGCTGACATTCAAACACATCTGGTCATATCCGGGGAACTAAAGCAGGTGGGACTATTCCCATGGAAGTCTCTTTTTCCCAGAAGGGGTCTTCAGATTTTCCCTGCTTCCTGGGCCAACCACCGTGACACATCCCACAGAAAGGCAGACCCCAACATAAGGAAATCCAGGACTTAGTGTAATAGCTCACGGGTCAGAGGTGAAGGGCTATTCTGAACATAACATGGTTCCTGACCTTTGGCTTTATCTCCTGGCCTACTTTTGTTGCATCCACACCTAAGTTCTTTAGAAATCACAGAGGTGAAGGTGGTAGTAAATGCCGAAAGAGCTTTCCCCTAAAATCTGTGCTCAATTTCCTTAGACTCCTCTAATTCTTTATTCACAGAAATGATAGGAGGTTTATCAATGAATGAATACCCATTAAATATGAACTTATTGCTTAGGTCACCTTATTTTTCCCCAGGAAGGTCTCATGGGGTTAACATGAAAAATTAAGACCTCAGTATATACTAGACATTGTTCTAGGCACTTTGCATAAAAGCATAATTTAATCACCATAATGATGCCTCCATGATGGTATCATAATCGCTATTACCCATTTGAATACAAAAGCAGAGTCTTGTCACACTGGTGATAGATTCATTTGTCCGCACTGTCTCCAGGTGTCCCTTCCTGGCTTTGGCACCATGATGGCTCCAGAACATTAGTGGCTTTGTCCTATGAAGGCCATGGGAAAAGTAGAGACTACTGTACCCAGTGAAATGCCAGTGAGAAAGAAATACTTAAAAGAAAGCACTGTGAAATGAATGAATGATTCAGAATAAGAGGACAGAGAGTGGCCTGGGTTGTATGAGATGGGGGTTTCTTTATGTAATGTGTTTTGGGGTTGAGTCTTTGCACAGGTCACATTTCAGCTGAAGCATGAGTGGTGAAAAGAATCCTGCCAAATGTAGCTCTGGAGAGAAGAGATTTTTTAGTAGAGGGAACCAAGAGATAAGCTTTAGGGGTATATATATCTTAATAAATTTTACACTTCTTGAGGCTGACTGTAGTTGTTTCTCATCTTGCAATACATCATAGTACCAAGAACCCACCTTGCATCACCCAGCAATAGTTGAACTGAATTGGCTATAGACTAAACCTCTAACTTTAAAATGAAGAAGTGGAGTCCTTTTGAGGTGAAGTGACCAACCACTCTGGTGAGTTGGGGGAAGAACCAAGACAGTAACCCAAGTTCCAATCACTTAGCCAAATCTCTTGCCAGGCCAACATAGCTATGTCTCCTAATTCTATGAAAATGGTGGCCATAGCTAGCCATTTATCTTGAGCAGAGCCTTGTTTAGACAAATCTGGCTAGGAATGTGACATCATCCCCACCCCCCCCACACACACAAATCTGCTATAGGTCATTTGCTAAACACTTTTCCCAGAGGTTAAAAACTGTAGTATTCTTAGACCATTCAGGCAAAATCGCTCCCTATCCACGCATGGCCTGAATCATTGCCAGCGTCGCTAAATTGACAGGGCAAAGGACCTCATGCCATCTGTCTTCACATTGGTTGAATTTAGGTATTGAAGTGAGAATCAAATTAAGAAAAAGGAAAACAGCACAAACACTGCTGTGGAATCCTTGATGGGCTTCGCTCAGCCTGTATGATTAACAACTTTTGCGGGGGACAGTGGGACAAGGCAGGGCTCAGAGTAGAGGAAGACAGAAATAAAGTCAAGCTCCACATCCAAAATGGAATTGGACCTTTGGCTTTTAAAAAAGTAGTAACAGGACTTTTAATCTCTTTAATTCTCTCTCTCTCTTTCTCTTTTTAAGACTGCCTTTTCCAAGAGGAAGGAGAAGGAAACTAAAATTACTGTCGTCGCTAAGACAAATAGGAATAATAATAGCTGATATTAGTAAAGTAACTACCATTTTCAGACTCTCTTCTTAAACTTTGTTTTTCTTCATATGTATCTTGGTCCTTAATGCCTCTTTGAGACTCAGTGAAGTTCAATTACAAGTCTTGCCTGGGATCCACAGCTGGTAAGCCATTGAGCAAGGACAAACTCACATCTCTAGCCTTCATGTTGCTTTTGCCCCAACCAGTAGTTTTTCCATCTTTAAAAGGAGGAAACAGAGGCATGGCAAAGTATAGTCAGGACCAAATTCACGGTTAGCAGCTATAAAGCTGATCTCTGTTCTTGAGGCTGGACTTGTCTGCACAGTCCTTGCTGCTAGCTCTGTGATGGGAACCTTCTGTGACTCTGGGATTTTCTAAGAGGCAGTGGGAGCACAGCTCTTTAATGATTTCATGTCAAAAATCCTGCAGATACTTTATAGCAGCCAGAGAAAACCTAGTGTCCTTAGCTCAGGCTACTGTAACAAAGTTCCAAAGACTGGAGGTAGGAGTCGGGGTGACTTATAAACAACAGACATTTTTTCCTCACAGTCCTGGAGGCTGGAAATCTGAGATCAGGAAACCAGCATGGTTAGGCTCTGGTGTGTCCCCTCTTCCAGGTTGCAGACTGCTAACTTCTCATTGCATTCTCACAGGGTGGAGAGCAGAGGGAAGAGGCAAGCTCTCTTGTGATTCTTATACGGGTGTTAATCCACTCGTGAGGATTCATGACCTCATGTAAACATAATTACCTCCCCAAAGCCCCACCAACAAATACTACCACATTGGGGAATAGGATTGCAACATACACATTTTGAGAGGTCCGTTACAACTAGAATCCTAAGAGGAAGGTTATAAAAATGCAAAATGTAGAGGAAAGAATTCTAAGGCACTTTAAGGAGAGAAGGGAAAGTTCTTGAAATGCATGCTTTAGGCAGGTGGACTATTGTCCCTCTTTAAATCTGCCATGTAGAACATCTCTGGGCACATAGTAGGTGCTTAATGAATATTAATGAAGGACTGATACAAGCCCCTTGAGGCCTGGACTTGCTCTGTGTTGTTCATGCTCTGTTCTCAGCACCTGGAACAGCACTTGCTCAGCTTTACAGATTAGCAGATGGAAAAGAGATAACAAAGGGTTACATAGATTTCTCGATTTATGCCAAATAATTTGAATATTAAGCCTCCATTTCATTAATACCAGGTCTTAGATGAAGGCATGGCTCCTATTCTGAGAGACTGCCCATTATGAATTGAGGATATTCTAATCAATTAATTAGAGGACAAAATTTTCATTATCGGTCTATTGTATACATAATAGAATTTTCAGATGGGAAGTATGGTTAATTCTGGGCCATCAGGGAAGCTGTTGGGCTTGCAAGACTGCTGCTTTATTTGAGTGTCCTTTTTAAAAAATTAATTAATTACTTAATTTTTAATTGAAGTATAGTCAGCTTACAATGTGTTAGTTTCAGGTGTACAGCAAAGTGATTCGGTTATATATTATATTATATATTCAGTTATATATATACTATAACTGAATATAATATATAATATATAACTGAATATATATAAAAACATATATATAAAAGTATATATATATTATTATAAGATATTGAATATAGTTCCCTGTGCTATACAGTAGGTCCTTGCTCTTTATCTATTTTATATATAGTAACGTGTACATGTTAATCCCAAACTTCTAATTTATCCCTATTCCCTTTCCCCTTTGACAGCCATAGTTTGTTTTCTATGCCTGTGAGTCTGTTTTTGTTTTGTAGATAAGTTAATTTGTGTCATATTTTAGATTCCACATATAAGTGATATCATATCATATTTGTCTTTCTCTGACTTACTTCACTCAGTATGCTAATCTCTAGGTCCATCCATGTAGCTGCAAATGACATTATTTCATTCTTTTTTATGGACATGTAATATTCCACTGTATATCCACATATTTGTTTCTCCTGGAGCCTGGTGTACCATAATAGTGTGTATAAATGGGATGAGAATGCATAAGAAGCAGTGCAACAGTGATTCTGATGGTGTTGATGGGAGAAAAGACTCAGGAGCAAACATATATTAAATTAAATGGCATAATTAAAGACTATATTTGTTCAGTGATGTTTTAGCTTTAAAGCTTGTTATGGATTCACTTGAGTCCCACAGAGAGATATGTAGAATATCATACATCAGAATGTGAACTTATTTGAAAATAGAGTCTTTGCAGAGATAATCAAATTAAAATGAGGTCATCAGGGGTGACCCCTAGCAAATATGATTGGTGCTCTTAAAGGAAGAGGAGAGGAATACAGAAAGGAGAACACCCTGGGAAGACACAGAGACACACAAGGAGAAGATAGTCACATGAAGAGGGAGGCAGAGATTAGTTCTGCTGCCACAAACCAAGGAACGCCTGGGGTCCCAGAAGCTGGAAAAGGCAAGCAAGGGATCTCCCCGAGAGGCTTTGGGGAAAGCGTGGCCCAGCTGACACCTTGATTTAGGACTTCTAGCTTCCAGAATGGTAAGGGAACACGTTTCCGTTGTTGTAAGTCACATAGTTTGTGGTACTTGTTGCAGACCTAGGAAACTAATACAGAAACATACACTAATGACTCTGAAACACCATTATTTTGGAAATTCCTGTAGAAAAATAATTTTCATACTGCAAGACCATAAATCTCTAGTTCCAAACATATTTTTATCATCATCGAAAAAATGTTTTTATGATGTAATTTTAAATAAATGATCTGAGGCTTTTTAGGAATGCAAATACGATAGATCATAGCCATGTGTTGTGAGAGTTGGGGGCTGGAGATCACAGCTTTAAATCATCTTGCAGCCCTGGTGGTCAGAGATCCTATGAACAGCAGCTGTAATCTCTGTTTAGATAACACTTGAAATAATGCATTCAAATATTCGAGGCCTTTCAACACAAAGACTGCCCTGTTTTCTTGATGTGGTGCCTCAGCTCTTTTGCAACTGGTTGTGATAGAGGTGAGGAAACCACTTCTAGGGCCCATCCCTGAATCATCCCCCAAGACCCTATAATTGCCATGACAGCCTTTCGAGCAGCATAGACACCCATGGATAAGCACAGCTAAATGCATCCCTCTTTTATGGTGACTCGTACAAGATTCCCAAATCCTATTTAGTTTCTATCCAACTAGGTGTGGCCTTCAGCTTACATTTGCACCTTTAGACTATACCTTGGGCCAGAGGGTAAGGAATGAGGGTACTTATACCAGTTGAGCACCTGTACAGTTCCAGGTATTCTGCATATAGTATCTTGTGTGAGCACTACACCCTGTTTTAAAAGAAGGAGATTGGAATTTGAGAGTTTGTGTTACAAAACCAGAAAGTGGCTGGGTCTGGGCTTAACCTAACTCAGATCTGGCCAACTCCAAAGCCCTTCCTTGCTTCACTTTTCCTCCCAGACTAAACGCAATGGCTTGTTCTATACCTGCTTCTCCTGATGCTCATCCTGGCCCTGCAGGGCCTTCTGGACTCTAGCATGACAGAGGTGAGAGGTATGAAGGGGGAGTAAAGCTCTCTCCCCCAAGTAACATCCGCAAGTCTTGCTTTCCTCTCCCCACAGCCTGGTCCAGGTCAGCTTTCCAGGCATATGTTTCTCCAGTCAATCTTGTCAAAAACAGAAGTACACGTGGGGAAGAGAAGAGAGGAGTTTCCAGCTCAGAGTTTAATTTCAGTCCACAAAGAGTTTGGTCCCCACGGTTTGACTTTAACTCCATTTTGCTCCTGTCCACAATTAGAGTTTCTTCTCCAAGTAGATGGAGTAAGGAGGTTGGCCCTGGAGTCTGTATTGGATGGCTTTTAAGTGCCACTTCCAGTCCTCTTGGCCATCTGTTTAGACCCAGATCTGGCTACAGTCATGTACTACATGAGCTTCCTTAGCCATCTCCCCTGCATCTACCCTGATAGCCACACCTTGGGCCTCTCACCTCCGACACTGAGCACCCCGGTTGCTGCTGAAGCATGAGATGCTGCAGGACTCACCTGGGCCTAGGCAGAACAACTGGAAGTACAGGGGAGTTAGAACACTTTGGGGTTTATCTTTGACATTGGGAAACGTAAGCTGGTGGATAAGCTCTTTCCCTTCATCCCTGCAAAGGGACTTTCCAAAACACAATGGCTGGTAAAGGCACTAGGAAGGTAATATCATGAGAGACTGAGATAGAATAATTACTTGGACGTGACATAAAATGCTCACTCAGCTCACTGCCATCTCACCATATGGGCACTCCCTCCTAGCCTGTCCTATTCCCATTTCCCCTCATTCCAGCTTCCCTACGATCAAATTCTCCAATAAAGCAGTCAACCATAAAGGCCTTAAGCTCTGTTTTCTGGGAAACTGGGTTAATACAGGTTCCCTCTATTGTTGGTTTTACAGCATTTTCTCTGGATCACTGGAACATGTCAAAAGGAAGATTTCAAGGCCCCATCCAAGACGTATGATCCAGAATCTCTGGGTTTTGGGCATAGGGCTGTGCATTCTAAACGAGTTCTCCTGGTGATTGTCATGGACATTACAGTCTGCGAACCAGTGCTCTAGTTCTGAAACTGAGGAAGAAGAGCAGGTTATTTGATCAACGTTTGGCATCTTACTTGCCAGGAACAACGGAGAAATAACTATCTCTAGTCTCTTCCCTCAACCTGTGATACACTTCTTGCCACAGGTGAATGATTATAGATGCATGGGATTGCAAATGAAATCTTAAGTAAATCCCATTCCAGAAAAGTCAACAAAATCACCAGAGGCTACCACAGGGTTTCAGGGCAGTAAGGTCATTGCCACTGGCCCCCTGTCTGCTCTCACCCCAATGTTATCCACGAGGAATTGCTGAGCTGTTGCATGGTTCATTTAACATCTGAAGTCTGGGGACGTGGATGCTTGAACAGGTAGACTTCTTGAGAACTAAGACAATCTTATAAAAGTCTGACTTAATTTGGAACGTTCCCTGCAGAATTAGCCTTGGGATAGCCAAGAAATTTCAGCCGATCATCTCTCTTGGTAAGCAAAAGAAGCTACTGGTGGTATTTATAAGTGCAGTGAAAGGAAAATTACAGGGGTGAATAAACTTGTGAGGGAGAATATAATGATTGCCTCTTTTCCCCCAAATAATTCACTTTTTAAGTTCAGGGGCTCAACAGGAATGGCTTCTCATACCTGAGCACATTCTTTATGTAGTTAGCAGGCCCACTGGATACGTACAGGATAAATTTGCTTTTGATTTTCTTTCTGTCGGCTACTTTTGGGCAGAGCTATCTAATGTGGTAGGTGGAGAAGGGACTAGGGAGTCACACAGAAATAGTTTCAAAACCCAACTTGGCTCTCATTATCTTGGGGACAGGGACTAAACTACACACCATGTTTAAATTTCGGTCTACTCATTTGAACAATGGAAACTTTGTTTCAGCTTGTGTGGGTTGTGAGAATAAAATGAGGCTAATTATAAAAGGGTCATGACATGTTACAGGAATTTAAAAAATCATAGTTAAGTGCCATTGTCATTTTCATCATCATGATCACTAAACTGGGCCAAGAAGACAGGAGCAGGATATGTATCTATGGAAGAGTTGATTGTTTTGTGTTCAATTCTGTGATATAAATAGGACTATGGAAGTAAAAGCTAAGGGAGAAAGATTTTTGCTTGGAACAAACCATTATCTGAGCTAAACGACAATGGAATAAATGTTAACTCAGGTGGTGAGTCAAGCAGATTGCCTTTCCCAAAGTGGGCGGGCCTTATCTAATCATTTGAAGACCTGGATAGAACAAAAAGGCTGAGCAAGAGGAAACTCTTTTTGCCTGACTATTTGAGCTGGGGCATTGGGCTTGTCCTGCCTTTGGACTTGGACAGAAACACTGGCTCTTTTAGGGTCACGAGCCTGTCAGCTTTCAAACTGGAACTTATACCGTATTCTCTCTTTAGTCTAAGGCCTTTAGACTTAGACTGGAATGACACCTTTACTCTCCTGGCTCTCCCTCCTGCTGACAGCAGATCTTGGAACATTTCTAGCCTTCATAATTTTATGAGCCAATTCCTTATAATCTAGATAGCTAGCTATCTAGCTTTGGAGAACCCTGACCAATATACTCATGGATAAAATTTTTGCATTTTAAATGAGATTGCGTGCATTCAGGGTGGTATGGCCACAGATTAAAGTTTTTGCATTTCAATAGGAATTCAAGAGGAAACAGGTTTGGCAAAGGGAAAAATACCTACTTATGGGATTTAAGGCATGAGCTAGAGATGAAGGTGCTGACTTTGGAGGTAAAGAAAGTGGAATTTCTACGATGATTAAATGAGATAGCCTATGTAATGCATCCAGCACTATAATTATTCAGTAAACCCTAGGAGACTGATGTGATTGCTCTACAGAAAACCAAAGGTCATAGTGAATAAAAAAGATACCTAGTATATGGAGCCAGAAAAGGAACCCAAGCTTAACTTCAAAGGCAAATAAATATCTATGGTGACTTTGCAGAGACCCTGGAATTATCCACTATTTTGCATGAGGGGCGTAGGAGGGTTCTTATTATGCATTCACAGTGCTTCATAGTCTCTAAAAATTTAACACTCATTACCTCATTCAAACCTCAGAACCCGCTTGTGATGTAGGTACTATTTATAATTTTACCGATAAGGAAGCTCAAGACTTAGAGAAGTGAGTTGCTAATCATGCAGCTTGAATGCAGTGGTGATGCTGGAGCTCAGACTTCCTGACTCCAAGCCATGTGCTTCGTCTCTATTCAGTGGGGTTGGCTTTTAAAGGAAGTTAGGTTCTTACAGGAACTGGTAAGGCAACGAGCACAGGTGGGGAAAATTACCTACAAAAAGCTCTATGTCTTTCATAAAGTAAAAGAAACGCAGTTTTGTGCAGGCTATGGCAAACAGGAATATGCAAATACTATAGCGGATGATATACAATGATGTATATATATATATATATATATATATTTACACAGAGACTTTGTATTTAGAAATTAAGTCATTTAACTGGTGTACCGCTTAAAACATTTTAGCAAATTGTAGTGATTTAAACTTGCTGAACAATCAAGCTGATCACTTTTGGTGCCTGTAAAATATTTTGCCAGCTTTAACCGTTGCCTAGTCAAAATTTCTTTAAGCCCTCAATTAATTCTTCCATTTCTTTCATAAAGTTGTCCATGAGGCTACCACTATCCACATTTCCTGGCCAGGACTAAGATATATTTGTTTCATTTCTTTTTCAACACTTCGACAAGGAGATGCTTAAAATCATGCCACAGATATTGCAAGCAGACATTATCCATTTCAGGCTTTGTTGCATCTATTGCCTATGGACATAAACCAAAATTCTCTCCTTGAAAATATTACCTCCCTTGCCTCTTTCCTAACCATGTGGTTAAATGTCCTACATTAAAGGTGTGTGTCCCAGACCTTCTAAACCAGGCTGAGAATACGGATGAAAACAGTTATTCTTTGCTACTGCCACAGACCTTTACTAAATTCCTGTTCCTTTCCATGTCCTGTGCTAAATGCTAGAAGGACAAATAAAACCCAGTCCCTGCTCTCAAGGAACTTGCTGTGAGGTAAGAGAGACTGCAAATAAACAGGTAAGTTGTTTGGTGAATGAGCAAATAGAGAGATGAATAAGGATTTGGTGATGAACCTGGTAATATGTGAGAATTGATCATAATAAAAATTTACACAGTATCTGCCATGGGCCACCATGATAAGGACTTCACATATATTGATAGTAGCTCAGTTGGTCCTTACAATAACTCTGTGAGGTAGGTTACTACCATCTCTGTTTTATAGATGGGGAAACTGAGGCATGGGAAGGTGAGTAGCCTGAAGTCACACTGCAGGTATATGACCTGAGATCTGAATCCAGGTAGACTGGTCCACAGTCTGTACACTTACTTGCTATCCTACACCATCTCACCTAGTGTTTAGTGGGGGAGGGAATGGTTAACCAGTAAGAGGAAGAACATTCCATGTAGAGAGAGCTGCCTAATTTGGGGCAAAAGGGACCAGGAAGGCAAGACAGGGATGGAGACCTGCCTGTGACACACAGGTAATGAAGACACAAGTGCCAAGGAGTGAGGCTAGACATTTCAGCATATTTATCTTGCCTCTTCCATGCAAAGACTTCCCTGCTCCATTCTGAAGACAACAAGAAGCCATTGAATAATTTTACCTAGAAGATTGGCATGATCTTATTTCCATTATTCATGAGGTCATTCAGAGGACATGTGAAGGAGAGTCTCTGTAGCTAGAGAAGAAGTGGGGACACAAAGCAGAGACCAGTGAGGAGACTTTCACAACTGTCCAGGTGCCAAGGAACAGAAAGAAGGTGCAGGTGGGAAGAGGAGAGAGCCCAAGATGGACTGGGAAACACGGGAGAAGTAGAATTAGAATTGATGGGCCATGCAAGTGAAGAAGAGGAAGATGCTGAGGACTGGGTCTGGGTTAGATGGATCTCAAGAAACATATAAGATGGAGCAGGGGAGGAAGATAGTCCTATTTGGGAACATTAGGGATGGAGGTACCTGGGAGCTCTGCCAGGGATGATGCATGCACACCACGGGTGGATACAACGGGATCAGCATCTGGATGGACGCGCTGTGAGGCAGCAATCTGGGCAGAAGCGGTGACTGGGGGCTTGCACAACTGTGTTTATAGAACTGGGATACAGACAATTGGCTGTTTTTCAAGGAAGGAGGTACTGGAGATTTGTGGGGCAGCCAGAGTCCTCTCTATACCACTCCCTTACACTGTCATTTGTTGGATATGAGTCTGGAATTCTGCCACTGGCCAGGCCTTAATCCTATATTGTAAGTTAGTAGCCCTAAATGAACTGTTACCTATAAAGCACCTAGACAGGGCCTGGAACTTAGTCATTGCTGTACTAGCGCTTATTAAGCAAAATAAATAAATGAAACCACATCTAGATGGCAGCTGACCTTTGTCTTCTCCATTGATACCTGCTGTCCTTGGGCGGGAGAACAGAGAGAGGAACCTGAGGCAGGACCAGCATCTTAGAAACAGGCTGAAGAAGACCGTGAGAAGGACCAGCCAGAGAGAGACGAAGAAGAACCCCAGCAGAAGCTCACGTCACGTCAGGTATGCTTCCTTCAGGAGGTCATGTCAGCAAGACCCAACCCAGTCTGGAGAGCAATGATGTTAAACATGGAAAAGACTCCATTAGATTTGAACTCTACACCAAAGGTAAGAGTTGGAATGTGCTTTGCAGGATTGTTAGTGATAATAGTCCAAATATTTGTCTTTTAGACCTGCTGGGTTCAGCTTTGAACACACAGCCACAAGCAATAACTACACCACTGGCCCATATGTCAGAAGTGGGCTACTTTCCATTTCATTAAGAGTTTCAATAATCATTTATTGAGCATCTAATATGTGCCCAACACTGGGTCAGTGGATGGGGGACATACAGAGAGAGAACAAAACAATGTCTCATAGGAGACACATACATTTGGATGTTCGTTTAATGTGTAAGCACAGTCCCCTGCTATGTGCACTCATGGTTCTTGACTTAAGGACATTTGTTTTCTGGAATTCTGCATTTCTTAGTATAATTGATTGAGAGAGACATAGAAACTTTCTTGCTCCCCCTATTAAACTGTAAGCTCTAAGACAGCAGAGTCGTGTCTGTGTCAACACTTCATCATGTCCCAAGTGCCTAACACATGAACACATACAGAATAATGAACACAATTTCAGGAAGTGCAATGAAGAAATGGTATAATATTCTTTGAGAGTGTATAACAGGAGAATCTCATATAAAATGAGGGGGTGACCAGAAAAGACCTCTCTGAGAAACTAACAGCTTAAAAGAGATTTGTAGGAAGAACAAGGATTTAGCTAGAGAAGAGAGGGGAGAACATTCCAGAGAGAGAGACCCCCAAGTGAGCAGGGTTAGCTGCATTCCATCTTTCTCATGTCAAATTGTGGTTTCCTTTCAGCTTCTGTAAAATAACACTTCAGGAAATCATATTTTCTGTTTTGTAAAATGACTCACATAAAAGAGCGATTTTGTTGTCATTGGCATTAAAAATAAATTCAGAATAAAATAACGTGGAACCATTTCTATTTCCACTCTTGATTTTTTAAATATGAAATGATGGAACTGCAAGTTTAATTTTTCTTATGGCATTTTAAAAATGGATTTTTTTTTCTTACTGGCTGATGTCAGCTGCCTACCCTGAGGCCTTGGGGACAGTGCTGCCTGCAGCCCCCTTCCCTCCTTCCTCCTTGATTAACCATATGCTGCAGGAGGTTAAGTCTGCCATCCCCCTCCCCCAGGTTGGGCAGGGTGGAGCTGCTAGGACAGCACACCCGCCCCTGTATCCGGGATATGACATCTCTGCCCAGGGCAGCTGGTACAGGCAGAGTCTCTGTACCCACAGGGTCCAGCCTCCCTGTGCCTGAAGTTCCAAGCACGCTGCTTCCTGGTGGTGGGACTGGGGAAGGGTTAATTCTCTGAAGCTCAGAGCCTGGAACTGAGAAATATAAACACAATTATAAAAAATGTCTGGTAGACTGCCTGGCAGACAGTAGATGTACAGTACATATAAATCAAAGCACACCTGGTCCCTGCTGGCTTTCTTACTTTTGTTAAATTCAGCCCTAAATGGGTCCAACTGGATTTGAGACGTTTTAGTTCCATGAAGAAGGAAGGGAACTCCCAATAAACTCATCCAGATGGACACAGGGGTCAGGCATATACACTTGATCTACAGAAACGTTTCTGGGGTCACAAAGCAGAACTTCCTGAATCAGATGGTATTTGCCACTCAGATTTGTTCTTGGACATGAGTCCATGGAGGGCTGGATGAGAGATTTAGGTGGGAGGAGCTGGACTCTACTGGATGACAGATTTTTTTTTTGTGTGTGTGTGCAGTACGCAGGCCTCTTACTGTTGTGGTCTCTCCCGTTGCGGAGCACAGGCTCTGCAGCCATGGCTCACAGGCCCAGCCGCTCCGCGGCATGTGGGATCTTCCTGGACCAGGGCACGAACCCGTGTCCCCAGCATCGGCAGGCAGACTCTCAACCACTGTGCCACCAGGGAAGCCCTGGATGACAGATCTGATGGAATAACATTTCCCTTGGGTGCATCAAGGGCTCCAATATCTCTGTGACACCAATGTGGTCAGAGTGGCATCTAAATGCAGAGTCTAGGATGGTTTGGTCCAATAACAGACAGTGGGTGCAAGAAAGTGCCTTCGTGGAGCAAGGAAGGCAGGGGTGGCCTTTGGAGTGGGCATCAGTAAAGGGTAGAAGAGAGTAAGAAGATTTTATCTGGACTTCATTATGTAAATGCTTCATTATAAGCATTTACATATAAACTCACATAAAACACTCCCAGGGAACAACCAGTGAAAATGAGGTAGAAGGAATAGAGTCTACAGGAAGTGGAGAGAAAGAATGAACAAAATACACGTTTACGTTGTTAAGACTCATTTGTCCTTCCCCAGCTGGTGTGACCTTGGGGCATACTAGGTACACTTAGACACTGTATTACTTTTCCATTTGCTGCTATAACAAATTGCCAAAAACTTAGTGGCTTAAACAACACAATTTTTTATCTAATAGCTCTGGAGGTCAGAAGTACAAAATGGGTCTCAATTGAGCTAAAATTCAGGTGTGGGTAGGACTGTGTTCCCTTCTGGAGTCTCTATGGAAGAATGCATTTCTGTGCCTTTTTAGTCTTTAGAGGTTGCCTGCATTCCTTGGTACGTGGCCTCCTCCTGCATCAAATCCAGCAAAGTTGAATAGAGTTATTTGCACACTGCATCATTCTGACCCTTTCTTCTTTCTCCCTCTTTCACATTTAAGGACCCTTGTGATTACATTGGGTCCACTCAGATAATCTAGGATGATTTCTCTATTTTAAGGTCAATTGATTAACAACCTTAATTCCATCGGCAACTTTAATTCTCTCTTGCCGTGTGACATAACACATTTATAGGCTCCAGGAATTAGGGCATGACATATCTGGGGGGCTGCTTTTCTGCCTTCCACAGGCAGTGTTGCATAAAATCAAATGTGCTTTTACATTGGGCCAGGGGCATACAAAAAGTATAAGGCACTGAACTACTTTCAGAAGCCAAGGGCAGCATCACTGTTCATGAGCCATGTGATCTGTCAATTCATTTTATTTCACGGTTCCCTGTTTCTTCACTTGTGTATCAGCAGCCCCATCTGGAGACAGAGTGATTGTCACACGAGAAGGAAGGAGGAACAGAGTGGGTCTGTGTTAGTCTTGCTCTGTTCTCTAGCTGGGGTAACACACTTGCATATTTACAAAGATATTTGAGACCTCCTCCTCCACAAGGAAAGAAAGTAGGAGAAAGGTATGGGGGAAAGCCCACCTGTCTCAGAATCTCAAAGTGCCAGGTGAAGTGTGTCTTTGGGTAATTTACCTCCTTTCTGCTTCTCAGTTTGACCCTCTATAGAGGGAGTCATGTAGAATATGAACTCCTGGCCCTCCAGTTCTCTCCCAAGGGCTGGGCTTCTATCATTGTAAATTCAAGGCTAAAGCGGGCCATTTAGGGGAAGTCCCAGGATTTCTTTCTGTGTTGAGCTGACTCCATAGGGAAGTTTCCTGCCGAGGGCCACATGCAAGGGCTCCCCAGTGTACACGGAGAAACACCAGTATAAACACTAGTGTTTCACTGGGCAAGGGGCGAACTTTATTTAAATTCCTCCTGAAGCATCTCTGAATACATCCAGGGTCTGATATCAGCTGTGGGGACATGACTGGGAGAAGAGAAGTTATGTCATTTGTGCACATCTCCCGTGGATGTCATGGGCTGTCCCATTCATTTTTCCTTATTTGACCCCTCCTCCAAATCTTTTTTTTTTCCTTTTTAATTAATTAATTAATTAATTTTGGTCTGTGCTGGGTCTTCGTTGCTGCATGCAGGCTTTATCTAGTTGCAGCGAGCGGGGGCTACTCTTCCTTGTGGTGCACGGACTTCTCATTGCTGTGGCTTCTCTTGTTGTGGAGCAAGGGCTCTAGGCGTGCAGGCTTCAGTAGTTGTGGTACATGGGCTCAGTAGTTGTGGCACGCGGGCTCTAGAGCGCAGGCTCAGCAGCTGTGGCGCACGGGCTTAGTTGCTCCACGGCATGTGGGATCTTCCCGGACCAGGACTCGAACCTGTGTCCCCCGCACCGGCAGGTGGATTCCTAACCACTGCGCCACCAGGGAAGTCTCTCTTCCAAATCTTTAAATGTACATTGGAGGGGTTTTATAGTTGCTTTTGTCCAGAGAAAAGGTGGAGCCAATGTTACCCTGCTGACCACTGATCAGGCCAAAGCACCATGTACCTCCTTTTCTTATGTGAGGTCTCTGAGCTACCCCTGCTAATGCCTGGGGTCATAGGCTTCCTTAGGACACAGCTGAGGTTCACTCATTTATTCATTCATTTAGGTGACCTGGTTGCCACGCTCAAGTGTCTCACAGCACAGAGGTAGAGATTGATGGTGATACAGTGTAGCATGGGTTATGATGGAGGAAAGTGCAAGGTATGTTTAGACCCAGGGGAGTTGCCTGAGCCAGTGTGGAGATGGTTAGAAGTTTCCCAGGGAGGAAAGGATACGCGTGTTAAATGCTGAAGGCAAAGTAGGCCTTTGTTGGACCAAGATGGGACGCAGGGTTTCCAGGCAATGGAACAGAAGTGAAAGATGGCTTTGCTCTTTCAGAGAAGAGTAGGTGGTTCCCTCTGATAGCAGGAGGTAGCAGGAGGAAACTTGGCTTATCGGACAGCATTCAATGTTGATGTCAGAGAGACCTGGGCTCAAATCCAGTTTGCGTCTGTGTCACTTACTGCTAAGTGTTTTATACCTATTAATTCTTTATTATTTTTAACATTTTATTTTATATTACAGTATAGTTGATCAACAATGCTGTGATAGTTTCAGGTGTACAGCAAAGTGATTCATTTATATGTTTTCCCATTTAGGTTGTTACATGATATTGAGTAGAGTTCCATGTGCTATACAGTAGGTCCTTGTTGGTTATCCATTTTAAATATAGCAGTGTGTACATGTCAATAAAAAGAATGAAATAATGGCATTTGCAGCAAAATGGATGGACCCAGAGATTGTCATACTGAGTGAAGTAAGTCAGATAGAGAAAGAAAAATATTGTATAATTGTCATTACTGGGTGAAATAAGTCAGGCAGAGAAAGCGAAATGTCATATAATAACACATATGTGGAATCTAAAAAGAAATGATACAAATGAACTTATTTACAAAACAGAAACAGACTCACCAACTTAGAGAACACACTTATGGTTACCAGGAGGGAAGGGTAGGGGGAAGGGATAGTTAGGGAGTTTGGGATTGACCTATTAATTCTTTAAACTTCTCAACTCTTTGTATTAGACACTACCCTTCCCATGTTCTATAGATGAGGAATCTAAATGCAAAAAAAAAAAAAAAAATATATATATATATATATTAGCAACTTGTCCAAAGTTACCTGCTAATTAGCAGCAGAGCTGGGGTTCAGATCCAACAATGCTTTTAACCAGTGGCGTCGATAACATGTACAACATACAATAAGCTCACAGTGGGGCAGGAGGGGCATTGCTGAGCAGGAGAGGTAGGCAGAGGCCAGATCTTGAAGGGCTCTGATTGTCTTTTATCTAGTGAGTCTTTGAGAACCCAAGCAAGGTGACACAGTTAGATTTTCATTTTAGGATGATCCTGCTTGTGGCCAAGTATAGGAATGTTTGGAGTGAATAAGGCAGCATTCTGTCTTTGCGGGATATTGAAGGACATTTTAAGTTTGTTGAAAGAGATTAAAGAGCCTTCATTTATAGCCTTTACAGTGTCACAGGAAGAGGACAGTTAGTAAAGGAAGAGAGACTGCCAAGGTGCCATGGAGACTACTCGTATGATTATGTTATGAAGCTGTCTTTCCAGGGTTTTTCTATAAGGTCTGTTGAAAAGCCGGGCTTAACTCAATTTGGATGAACATAAAAACAGCATTAAAACACTCTACTTAAGCAAGGACACTCACTCAATGGTTTTAGTGACTAAGCTTCATATTAATAAGATTCCATTCATCATGGATGGTGGTATGGGGTCAGACAGAAATCAGGAGTTTTGAATTTGAGGCTTATATCAACTCTGTGTTTCCATTTGTAAAATATAAAACTTGAAAGACACAAAAATTATTTTACTGGAAGGGATTTTACATAAAATATTTATAAAGCTGATGTTTGTTGAGTGCCTATTATAAATATGTCCAGGCGCCATATTCCTAGGAATTTTCTTGTTTAATCATTAGAATTGCCATGTGAGTTTGGTGTAATTTCGCCCCCTATTTTATAGGTGAGGAAACAAGGAAATGGAGTCTTGGGGAGATTATGTCGTTTTCCCAAGACCTCACAGCTAATTTCAGACTTGTATTTTTTGACTCTAAAATTCTTATTTCTTGTTCTTTCAGTTTGGTGACATTGGTATATTGATAGCAAAAAAGGCCATAATTCTCATCCCTCCCAGTAGCTGGGCCTTTGCCATGTGATTTCACAGCTCCTCCCATCAAGAGGTAAAATGCATTTTCCCACCCCTTGAATCTGGGCTGCCTTGTGGCTTGCTCTGACCAATATTGAATGTGACAGAAGTGATGCCATGCCCATTCCAAACTCAGGCCTCAAGAAGCTATATATATATATATATATATATATATATATATATATATATTTCTTAGTTCTCTTGGAACACTGCCAAGTACTTAGTCTCTGTCAGCTTGGGCTGCTATAACAAAATACCAAAGTCTGGGTGGCTTAAACAACAGACATTTAGTTCTCACAGTCCTGGAGGCTGGAAGTCTAAGATAAAGGTGCCAGCCAATTTGGTTTTTGGTGAGTGCCCTCTGTCTGGCTTGCAGATGGTGCATGTGTCCTCATGTAGCAGAGAGAATGAGCTCTGGTCTCTTCCTCTTTCTATAAGAACACTAATTCCATTATAGGGGCCCCACTCTTATGATCTCATCTAAACCTAATTACCTCTTGAAAGCCCCACCTCCTCATACCATCACATTGTGTGTGGGTTAAGACTTCAACATAAGTTTTGGGGGGACACAAACATTCAGTCCTTAACATCCCCCAGGTAAACAATAACAGCTTAGATTGTGGAAGATGAGAGCCTCCTGGCCTGGGAGCCCCAGCATCCCAGCTGATAAATGCAGACATGTGAGGCCATCCCAGTTCAGCATACACCCCTGCTGATGTTGCAAGTGTAGGCGTGAACCCAGCTCACAACAGTGGAGCCTGGCCCAGACCAGAAGAACTGCTCAAACAGCCCTCAAAATCCCAAGCTCAAGAAGTGCTTTTTAAGTCACTGGGTTTGGGGTTTGTTTGGTACATAGCATTTTTTGATAACTGATATGATAACCATTTGATTTACTATACAGACTGGGACATTTCTGAAGTGAAAGGAGGATTTATTAAGTTCACCAAGGCAATAAACAAAGGAGAGCTAACCCAGGTCTCCCTCTCTCTGGAAATTGTAAATCAGGAAAGTGCGTGCATCTAGGTTGTGGGCAGTAACACACCCCTTAGATTTCTGAGCAGCAGAGAAAGGCACTGAGAGTGGTTGGTCCTCTGTACTCATCAGCGTGAGGGTGATGAGGGACCAGGAGGGACAGGAGTCAGAGAGACTGACCAGAGCTGAGGTGGTCCTCCAGCTTCTTAGGAAGGTGGGAGGGGGCAAAAGTGAAGCTGGCCACAAATAAAAATAGAGGGAAAAGGAGTGGGCTAAGAAACGCTCATAAAGAAACAAAAAGACACCAGCCTTCTCTGTGTGTTTATTTATTGGCACGTGTTTCCTATCACAGTCCTTTCGAATAATAAGAGCTAATGTTAGTCTGACACTGCTTATGTAATAGACCCTATTCCGGCTAGTCGAAAAGAATTAACTCATTTCATCGTCACAACAAATCCTTGAGGCAGGCGCTGCCCTGGCCCCGATTTGACAGCCAAGGAAACAAATGCTTTGGAGAGGAAGGATCTTGACTGAGCAAGTCACGGCATCTTTGGCAACAGCTGTGATGTGTTCAACCCCAAAGTCAGAGTACCCTGCTCTCTCCCAAACTGCCTGGGTGCCTCCCAGACACTTGGGGTAATTGCTGTCAGAAAGATGTGCTGCTGCCCTTGGTTATGTCTGTGTCTCCCTTTAAATTGTCACTTCTTCAAACTCAGGGCCTGTCTTATTAATAAGACAGGCAATTGTAAACATATTACCTGCTTGATAAAAGCCAAATGAATGATGTGACTAGAGAACATCACAGAAGAGTCCGGTAGGACATCTTATTTGCTTTGAAAGTGAAACCAGATGCTGGAGGCATGTTTCCATTCTGAGGTCTTTGACTATTAGAATGATTAATATTTATAGCCCAAGGGTCTGACTTTGCCTCTTGGGTGATTTCCAGCTCCAGGTGTGAAGGTTCTACCTCTCATCAAAGAGGAGAATCTATAGACCAATATAAAGATGTAGAACTTGTTACCCACATACTCATCTCTCTCTAAAGGTGTGAGCTTGTGACTGACCATAGGTCTGGGACATCAAAGCATCTCTGCTCTCAACTGCTTTGTGGCACCCACATTATGGGCTTTGGGGGCTGGGAGGCACCAAGCTTCTTTAACGCAGCGTGGGACCTGGTGTCCAACACAAGTTCAAGAACATCGGTTTTTCTTAGCAAAAACAAGTGCTCTCTGACTCTGGTCTTTAATTTCACAGAAGCCCTTCTAACCTAATACTGCTGGGTCACAGAACATTCTCTCCCAAAGAATAGCTGTCAAATAATTTTGAGATATAATAATATATATTAATCCATAAAATAAAAGGTCTCAGAGAATATTGGAACAGAGCATCTTGAAAACATACTGTTTCACCAAGTTTATTGTTTTGATAGGCTGGTTTAGTTCCTCTTAAAAAAAGGAAATATATTTTTTATTATCCTTCTTTTTTTTAAAATTACAAATACTGAAACCTCTGTCTCTTTCCTGGCCCATTAGAGTTTGAAAAGCACTCTTCTAGATAGCCGTGTTATGTTTAGCATGGGCTTTATTGTCCGTGTGCTAAACTAGACCTGTGACTCCCACCTCTACACCATCATCGTGGAAAGGATAAAAGCAGAACTGGGTTTAATCCAGCTACTTTGTCTGCAAGGTGTGTGACCTCAGGCAATTAATTCACTTAAGTTCCCAGCCCCAGTTGTCCCCTTTTAAAAATGTGTATAATATGCTTTACCATGACTCTGCAAATTAGGACATATTTAGAATAATCGTATCTGTAATGGATGCAGTGTACTATCTCATTCATAACAATACTCCACAAATTTATTTCCAACAAGATAACAGCATACTCACCATTGTCAAAATAACAGTTTCTCTTTCTTCCTTCCTTTGTCCTCCTTTTCTTTACCTTCTTTTTTCTTCTTCTTTTCTTAAGCCTCTACTTGTTTGGCATTCTCAGCTACCCAGAGTATAACTAAGAATACTGAATTAAGTTTACTTTTCTTCAGCAGAACTACAATTATTATGAAACCCACCATAAGCCAATTCCTTGCTTGTTGTATGGTAGATGAGACCCTGTGTCCTTAGCCCAAGCATTTGACTTTTTGTTTACCCACAACTATCAGGAATGGTTATCTTCTTCCGATTCCCTAGAACATTATGAACAGAAATTATGGATGTGGGAAAGGCAGCTGCTGAAAAGTGCATTAAGAGCTTGCAGTTGCCTTTCAGAGAGAAAACAAAGCTGCCCCAGTAGCTTGGAATTAGGGTCTGAGTCATCAAGAGGAGATGAAATATTTTCCTGAGTGTCTACTGTGTGAAAGAGTATGGAAGTTTTTAATGATATCTAACCAAAAGTTGAGCAGGCAAGATTATTTCTAAAGTTGGACTTTCTGAGTGAATGCCACAGAATTAAGGTCTCAGCAATATTAAAACAAAAGTAAGCTGTTTCTATCAGAATTAATTCTCAGGAGTTTTCTTCTTTATAAGTGGCAACATTTGCACTCCCTGGCTCAGGAAAATTTCTATAACTTTGTTTTTCTCTCTTTTTATTTCACTTTTTTTTGGGGCTTTGAGGTTTAGAATTCTGGTAAAATCAAGTAAATTGGTTAATAAGAAATACATCAATGTATCAGTTGAAGCCAAGTATGTGAGCAATTTAATATTTTTACAGGAGAACCATGAAGAACACCTCAAGACTTCTGCTTCTGGGAAGGTGGAGTAGATGTACTTTGACCTATTTTTTTCACTCAGTTCAACTCAACACCCTAGATGTTACATCAAGAGGAACATAAGAAAATTCTGCAGTGTGTGAAGAGGATGACGGACTGGTTAGGGACCTGTAGACCCAAAGAGAAACAAGGTAATGAGTTCCCTGAGTTTTTTTTTCTGCTTCATATGTCCCAAACTTGGAGCTGAAGAAGCCAGCCACCCAGAGATGCCAACAGGCACAGATAAAAACCACCCCCCCCCAAAAAAAAATCTTAACAGAAGTCTGCCCTCTCTACCCAGAGGAGTAGGAAAGGGGCATGCTAGTAGGGTATATATATAAAACTGAATCACTCTGCTCTACACCTGAAACTAACATGATATTGTAAATCAACTATACTTCAATTAAGAAAATATGAGGATTCTTACACCTGCCGCCTAGGGCCTGGGGCGCTTGGCCTCTTTCCTCTGTGTCTTCCTGCCCTCCGTGTCCGTGCGGGTTTGCAAAACAGCAGTACCTACGCCGTATGGATAAATATCGCCGAGTTGCCGGCTTGAGACGCCATCCCACTGTGTCATCGAACTTCTGACATGCTGACTAGAGGGGGAGCGAGTTCTCAGCGCGCTTTTCGTCACGTCTGGTGTCTTGAATCGGATGGGTTGGACCTTGTCTTGGGATCTGCGTTTTCTCCATCTGGGTAACAAGGCTCTCAGGCCCTCTGTGCTTTGTTCCTGCTGGGCCACCTGGTGATGATGGCGGAAGAGTAAGACGCGGAGATCGCCTTCCTCCCCACGGATACACCAGAAATACATCCACACGTGGAACAACTCCTACAGAACTCCTACTGAAGGCTGGCAGAAGACCTCAGACCTCCCAAAAGGCAAGAAACTCCCCACGTAACTGGGTAGGGCAAAAGAAAAAACAGAGACAAAAGAATAAGGACGGCACCTGCACCAGTGGGAGGGAGCTGTGAAGGAGGAAAAGTTTCCACACACTAGGAAGCCCCTCCGCGGGCGGAGACTGCGGGAGGCAGAGGGGGGAGTTTCGGGACCGCGGAGTAGTGCACAGCGACGGGTGCGGAGGGCAAAGCGGGGAGATTCCTGCACAGACGATCGGTGCCGACCGGCACTCACCAACCCGAGAGGCTTGCTGCTCACCCACCGGGGCGGGCGGGGCTGCGAGCTGAGGCTCGGGTTTTGGTTTTGGACGGAGCGCAGGGAGAGGACTGGGGTTGGCGGCTTGAACATAGCCTGAAGGGGTTAGTGCACCACGACTAGCCGGGAGGGAGTTCGGGGAAAAGCCTGCACCGGCCGAAGAGGCAAGAGACTTTTTCTTCCCTCTTTGTCTCCTGGTGCGCGAGGAGAGGGGTTTAAGAGCGCTGCTTAAAGGAACTCCAGAGACGGGCGCGAGCCGCGGCTAAAAGCGCGAACCCCAGAGACGGGCGCGAGCCGCGGCTGAGGGCGCGAGCCCCCGAGACGGGCGCGAGCCGCGGCTGAAAGCGCAAACCCCAGAGACGGGCGTGAGCCGCGGCTGAGGGCGCGAGCCCCAGAGACGGGCGCGAGCCGCGGCTGAAAGCACAAACCCCAGAGATGGGCGCGAGCCGCGGCTAAAACCGCGGACCCCAGAGATGGGCGGGAGACGCTAAGGCTGCTGCTGCCGCCACCAAGGGGCCTGTGTGCGAGCACAGGTCACTCTCCACACCCCGCTTCCGCGGAGCCTGTGCAGCCCGCCACTGCCAGGTTCCCGGGATCCAGGGACAACTTCCCCGGGAGAGCGCACGGCGGGCCTCAGGCTGGTGCAACGTCACGCCGGCCTCTGCCGCAACGTCACGCTGCCTCTGCCGCCCGCAGGCCGGCCCCGCATGCAGTGCCCCTCCTTCCCCCACCCCCCAACCCCCGGCCTGAGTGAGCCGGAGGCCCCGAATCAGCGGCTCCTTTAACCCCGTCCTGTCTGAGCGAAAAAACAGACGCCCTCCAGCGACCTACACGCAGAGGCAGGGCCAAATCCAAAGCTGAGCTCCTGTGAGCTGTGAAAACAAAGAAGAGAAAGGGAAATCTCTCCCAGCAGCCACAGAAGCAGCGGATTAAAGCTCCACAATCAACTTGATATACCCTGCATCTGTGGAATACCTGAATAGACAAGGAATGATCCCAAATTGAAGAGGGGGAATTTAGGAGCGAAATCTATGATTTTTTTCCCTTTTCCTCTTTTTGTGAAGGTGTATGTGTATGCTCCTGTGTGACATCTAGTCTGTATACTCTAGCTTCCACCATTTGTCCTAGGGCTCTATCCGTCCATGACCTTTTTTTAAAAATTCTTTTTCTTAATAATTAAGTTTAATTGTAATAACTTTATTATACTTTACCTTCGTTCTTTCTTTCTTTCCTTCCTTCCCTCCCTCCTTTAGACAACGAATCACCCCAAATTGAGGAGGTGGTCTCAGGGAGCAGGATTTATGATTTTTCCCCCTTTACCTCTTTTTGTGAAGGTGTATGTGTATGCTTCTGTGTAAGATTTTCTCTGTATAGCTTTGCTTCCAACATTTGTCCTAAGGTTCTATCCGTCCCTTTTTTTTCTAAATATTTTTTAATTCAATAACTATATTATACTTTATTTTATTTTTACTATATCATCTTTCTTTCTGTCTTTTTTTCCTTCTTTCCCTCCTTCCTTCCTTCCTCCCTCCTTCCCTCCCTCCCTCCTTTCTTTCCTTCTTTGCTTCTTTCTTCCTTCCTTCCTTTCCTCCTTTCCTTCTTTCTTTCCTCATACTTCTACTAATTCTCTCTACTTTTTCTCCCTTTTATTCTGAGCCGTGTGGATGAAAGGCTCTTGGTGC
Source organism: Phocoena sinus (assembly GCF_008692025.1). Classification (NCBI taxonomy): domain Eukaryota; kingdom Metazoa; phylum Chordata; class Mammalia; order Artiodactyla; family Phocoenidae; genus Phocoena; species Phocoena sinus. The sequence continues at coordinate 38,960,180 of NC_045767.1, forward strand.
TCCAGCCAGGAGTCAGGGCTCTGCCTCTGAGGTAGGAGAGCCAACTTCAGGTCACTGGTCAACAAGAGACCTCCCAGCTCCACATAATATTAAACAGCGGAAATCTCCCAGAGACCTCCATCTTAACACCAGCACCCAGCTTCACTCAACGACCAGCAAGCCACAGTGCTGGACAACCTATGCCAAACAACTAGCAAAACAGGAACACAACCCCACCCATTAGCAGAGAGGCGGCCTAAAATCATAATAAGGCCACAGACACCCCAAAACACACCACCAGACGTGAACCTGCCCACTAGAGAGACAAGATCCAGCCTTATCCAGCACAACACAGGCACTAGTCCCCTCCACCAGGAAGCCTACACAACCCACTGAAACAACCTTAGCCACTGGAGACAGACATCAAAAACAACGGGAACTACGAACCTGCAGCCTGCAAAAAGGAGACCCCAAACACAGTAAGATAAGCAAAATGAGAAGACAGAAAAACACACAGCAGATGAAGGAGCAAGATAAAAACCCACCAGACCTAACAAATGAAGAGGAAATAGGCAATCTACCTGAAAAAGAATTCAGAATAATGATAGTAAGGATGATCCGAAATCTTGGAAGTAGAATGGACAAAATGCAAGAAACAGTTAACAAGGACCTACAAGAACTAAAGATGAAACAAGCAACGATGAACAATGCAATAAATGAAATTAAAATCACTCTAGATAGGATCAATAGCAGAATAACTGAGGCAGAAGAACGGATAAGTGACCTGGAAGATAAAGTAGTGGAAATAACTACTGCAGAGCAGAATAAAGAAAAAAGAATGAAAAGAACTGAGGACAGTCTCAGAGACCTCTGGGACAACATGAAACGCACCAACATTCGAATTATAGGGGTTCCAGAAGAAGAAGAAAGAAAGAAAGGGACTGAGAAAATATTTGAAGAGATTATAGTTGAAAACTTCCCTAATATGGGAAAGGAAATAGTTAATCAAGTCCAGGAAGCACAGAGGGTCCCATACAGGATAAATACAAGGAGAAACACGCCAAGACACATATTAATCAAACTGTCAAAAATTAAATACAAAGAAAGCATATTAAAAGCAGCAAGGGAAAAACAACAAATAACACACAAGGGAATCCCCATAAGGTTAACAGCTGATCTCTCAGCAGAAACCCTACAAGCCAGAAGGGAGTGGCAGGACATACTGAAAGTGATGAAGGAGAATAGCCTGAAACCAAGACTACTCTACCCAGCAAGGATCTCATTCACATTTGATGGACAAATTAAAACCTTTACAGACAAGCAAAAGCTGAGAGAGTTCAGCACCACCAAACCAGCTTTACAACAAATGCTAAAGGAACTTCTTTAGACACGAAACACAAGAGAAGGAAATGACCTATAGTAGCGAACCCAAAACAATATATAAAATGGAAATAGGAACATACATATCGATAATTACCTTAAATGTAAATGGACTAAATGCTCCCACCAAAAGACACAGATTGGCTGAATGGATACAAAAACAAGACCCTTATATATGCTGTCTACAAGAGACCCACTTCAGAACTAGAGACACATACAGACTGAAAGTAAGGGGATGGAAAAAGATATTCCATGCAAATGGAAACCAAAAGAAAGCTGGAGTAGCAATTCTCATATCAGACAAAATAGACTTTAAAATAAGGACTATTAAAAGGGACAAAGAAGGACACTACATAATGATCAAGGGATCGATCCAAGAAGAAGATATAACAATTGTAAATATTTATGCACCCAACATAGGAGCACCTCAATACATAAGGCAAATACTAACAACCATAAAAGGGGAGATCAACAGTAACACATTCATAGTAGGGGACTTTAACACCCCACTCTCACCCATGGACAGATCATCCAAAATGAAAATAAATAAGGAAACACAAGCTTTAAATGATACATTAAACAAGATGGACTTAATTGATATTTATAGGACACTCCATCCAAAAACAACAGAATACACATTTTTCTCAAGTGCTCATGGAACATTCTCCAGGATAGATCATATCTTGGGTCACAAATCAAGCCTTGGTAAATTTAAGAAAACTGAAATTGTATCAAGTATCTTTTCCGACCACAACGCCATGAGACTAGATATCAATTACAGGAAAAGATCTGTAAAAAATACAAACACATGGAGGCTAAACAATACACTACTTAATAATGAAGTGATCACTGAAGAAATCAAAGAGGAAATAAAAAAATACCTAGAAACAAATGACAATGGAGACACAACGACCCAAAACCTATGGGATGCAGCAAAAGCAGTTCTAAGGGGGAAGTTTATAGCAATACAAGCCCACCTTAAGAAGCAGGAAACATCTCGAATAAACAACCTAACCTTGCACCTCAAGCAATTAGAGAAAGAAGAACAAAAAAACCCCAAAGCTAGCAGAAGGAAAGAAATCATAAAAATCAGATCAGAAATAAATGAAAAAGAAATGAAGGAAACAATAGCAAAGATGAATAAAACTAAAAGCTGGTTCTTTGAGAAGATAAACAAAATAGATAAACCACTAGCCAGACTCATCAAGAAAAAAAGGGAGAAGACTCAAATCAATAGAATTAGAAATGAAAAAGGAGAAGTAACAACTGACACTGCAGAAATAAAAAAAATCATGAGAGATTACTACAAGCAACTCTATGCCAATAAAATGGACAATCTGGAAGAAATGGACAAATTCTTAGAAATGCACAACCTGCCAAGACTGAATCAGGAAGAAATAGAAAATATGAACAGACCAATCACAAGCACTGAAATTGAAACTGTGATTAAAAACCTTCCAACAAACAAAAGCCCAGGACCAGATGGCTTCACAGGTGAATTCTATCAAACGTTTAGAGAAGAGCTAACACCTATCCTTCTCAAACTCTTCCAAAATATAGCAGAGGGAGGAACACTCCCAAATTCCTTCTACGAAGCCACCATCACCTTGATACCAAAACCAGACAAGGATGTCACAAAGAAAGAAAACTACAGGCCAATATCACTGATGAACATAGATGCAAAAATCCTCAACAAAATACTAGCAAACAGAATCCAACAGCACATTAAAAGGATCATACACCATGATCAAGTGGGGTTTATTCCAGGAATGCAAGGATTCTTCAATATACGCAAATCTATCAATGTGATAAACTATATTAACAAATTGAAGGAGAAAAACCATATGATCATCTCAATAGATGCAGAGAAAGCTTTCGACAAAATTCAACACCCATTTATGATAAAAACCCTCCAGAAAGTAGGCATAGAGGGAACTTTCCTAAACATAATAAAAGCCATATATGACAAGCCCACAGCAAACATCATCCTCAATGGTGAAAAACTGAAAGCATTTCCACTAAGATCAGGAACAAGACAAGGTTGCCCACTCTCACCACTCTTATTCAACATAGTTTTGGAAGTTTTAGCCACAGCAATCAGAGAAGAAAAGGAAATAAAAGGAATCCAAATTGGAAAAGAAGAAGTAAAGCTGTCACTGTTTGCAGATGACATGATACTATACATAGAGAATCCTAAAGATGCTACCAGAAAACTACTAGAGCTAATCAATGAATTTGGTAAAGTAGCAGGATACAAAATTAATGCACAGAAATCTCTGGCATTCCTATATACTAATGATGAAAAATCTGAAAGTGAAATCAAGAAAACACTCCCATTTACCATTGCAACAAAAAGAATAAAATATCTAGGAATAAACCTACCTAAGGATACGAAAGACCTGTATGCAGAAAATTATAAGACACTGATGAAAGAAATTAAAGATGATACAAATAGATGGAGAGATATACCATGTTCTTGGATGGGAAGAATCAACATTGTGAAAATGACTCTACTACCCAAAGCAATCTACAGATTCAATGCAATCCCTATCAAACTACCACTGGCATTTTTCACAGAACTAGAACAAAAAATTTTGCAATTTGTATGGAAACACAAAAGACCCCGAATACCGAAAGCAATCTTTAGAACGAAAAAAGGAGCTGGAGGAATAAGGCTCCCTGACTTCAGACTATATTACAAAGCAACAGTAATCAAGACAGTATGGTACTGGCACAAAAACAGAAAGATAGATCAGTGGAACAGGATAGAAAGCCCAGAGATAAACCCACGCACATATGGACACCTTATCTTTGATAAAGGAGGCAGGAATGTACAGTGGAGAAAGGACAGCCTCTTCAATAAATGGTGCTGGGAAAACTGGACAGGTACATGTAAAAGTATGAGATTAGATCACTCCCTAACACCATACACAAAAATAAGCTCAAAATGGATTAAAGACCTAAATGTAAGGCCAGAAACTATCAAACTCTTAGAAGAAAACATAGGAAGAACACTCTATGACATAAATCACAGCAAGATCCTTTCTGACCCACCTCCTAGAGTAATGGAAATAAAAACAAAAATAAACAAATGGGACCTAATGAAACTTCAAAGCTTTTGCACAGCAAAGGAAACCATAACCAAGACCAAAAGACAACCCTCAGAATGGGAGAAAACATTTGCAAATGAAGCAACTGACAAAGGATTAATCTCCAAAATTTACAAGCAGCTCATGCAGCTCAATAACAAAAAAACAAACAACCCCATCCAAAAATGGGCAGAAGACCTAAATAGACATTTCTCCAAAGAAGATATACAGAATGCCAACAAACACATGAAAGAATGCTCAACATCATTAATCATTAGAGAAATGCAAATCAAAACTACAATGAGATATCATCTCACACCAGTCAGAATGGCCATCATCAAAAAATCAAGAAACAATAAATGCTGGAGAGGGTGTGGAGAAAAGGGGACACTCTTGCACTGCTGGTGGGAATGTGAATTGGTTCAGCCACTGTGGAGAACAGTATGGAGGTTCCTTAAAAAACTACAAATAGAATTACCATATGACCCAGCAATCCCACTACTTGGCATATACCCTGAGAAAACCAAAATTCAAAGAGAGTCATGTACCAAAATGTTCATTGCAGCTCTATTTACAATAGCCAGGACATGGAAACAACCTAAGCGCCCATCATCGGATGAATGGATAAAGAAGATGTGGCACATATACACAATGGAATATTACTCAGCCTTAAAAAGAAATGAAATTGAGCTATTTGTAATGAGATGGATAGACCTAGAATCTGTCATACAGAGTGAAGTAAGTCAGAAAGAAAAAGACAAATACCGTATGCTAACACATATATATGGAATTTAAGGGAAAAAAATGTCATGAAGAACCTAGGGGTAAGATAGGAATAAAGACGCAGACCTACTGGAGAACGGACTTAAGGATATGGGGAGGGGGAAGGGTGAGTTTTGACAGGGCGAGAGAGAGTCATGGACATATACACACTAACAAACGTAGTAAGGTAGATAGCTGGGGGGAAGCAGCCGCAAGGCACAGGGATATTAGCTCGGTGCTTTGTGACAGCCTGGAAGGGTGGGATGGGGAGAGTGGGAGGGAGGGAGACGCAAGAGGGAAGACATATGGGAACATATGTATATGTATAGCTGATTCACTTTGTTGTAAAGCAGAAACTAACACACCATTGTAAAGCAATTATACCCCAATAAAGATGTTTAAAAAAAAAAAAAAAAAAAAAAAAAAAGAAAATATGAGGAGTTGAGAATACCCATATTCAATCTGAAGTACCCTCACTTAAATGAGAGATTTGAAGAAAATTGAGATATGAGGCAATCCTGAAAATACGAATAAAAAATATAAATATTAAAAAATAGACTGTGGTACTGGGAGAAGGATAGACACATAGATTAATGGAACACTACAGACAGAGAACCCAAAAATAAGTCCATGAAAATATGCCCAACTGATTTTTGACAAAGGTGCAAAAGAGAATCCATGGAGGAAAGATAGCCTTTTCAACAAATGATACTGGGATAATTGAACATCCAGAGGCAATTAAAAAAAAATTAAACTTAACCTAACCTAAGGCTCACACTTTATATAAATATTAACTCATAGGCTTACTCATAGGCTTAAATATAAAATTTCATAGGCTTAAATGTAAAATATAAAACTATAAAACTTTTAGGAAAAAATAGGCCAAAGTCTTTGAATCAGGGACTAGGCAAAGAGTTCTTAGACTTGACACCAAAAGCATAATTCGTAACAGGAAAATTGATAAAGTGAACTTCATAAAAATGAAAAACTTCTGCTCTGTGAAAGATTCTGTTAAGAGGATGAAAGACAAACTATAGAGTGGGAGGAAACATTTGCAAACCGCATATCTGACAAAGAACTAATATCTAGACTATTTAAAGAACTTGCACAACTCAATGGAAAAAATTCAGTTAGAAAATGGACTAAAGTCATGAACAGACATTTCACAGAAGAGGATACACAGATGGCAGGTAAGCACATGAAAAGATGTTCAACACCATTCGCTATTAGAAAAATGCAAATTAAAACCTCAATGAGATATCACTACCTACCTATTAGAATGACTAAAATAAAATATATGACTGTAGAGAGCCCCTGTATCATTTTACATTTCAGTGATGTATGAGTGATCTAGTTTCTCCACATCCTGGACCACCCATACTTTGCTAGTGGGAATGCGAAATGGTACAGGTACTCTGGAAAATTGTTGTACTGTTTCTTGAAACACTAATGTCTAACAATTGTGCTCATGGGCATTTATCCCAGAAAGATGAAAATGTATGTTCACACAAAAATGTGTACACAAATACAGGTTACTATTCGTAATAATCAAAAAACCTGGAAACAACACAAGTGCCCTTCAATGGGTGAATGGTTAAACAATCTGGTACATCCATAACATCAAACACTACTCAGTAATAAAAAGAAATAAAGCGTGGATATATGCAACAACTTGGATGGGTCCTCAGAGAATTATGTTGAGTGAAAAAAGACAATTCTAAAAGGTTACTTATTGTATGATTCCATTTATTTACCATTCTTAAAATGAGAACATGATAGAAGTGGAGAACAGATAAGTAGTTGCCAAGGGTTGAGGAGGAAGCAGGGCTTGAGAAGAATGGGGATGTAGCCATAAAAGGGCAACAAGAGGGACCTTTGTGATGGAAATTTCTGTATCTTGACTGTATCAATGTCCATATCTGAATTGTGATGCTATACTATATTTTCACAATATATTACCATGGCGGGGGGGGGGGGAACTGAGTGAAGGGCACACTGATGCTCTTTGTTTATTTCTTTTACAACTGCATGAGATTCTACAATAATCTCACATTTTAAAAGTTTGATTAACAAATTAAAAGAACACATTGACATATTCCTCTCACCAGGAATATAGGCTACTTCTGGATTGTGTTTTGGGGAAAGAGGTTGAAAGAAGTGTAGAGAGAATATGTTATGTGCTTGTAAAGGTCTACTCCCTAGAGGGAAAGGCAAAGACAGGTTGGCACATTTATTCATTCATTCATTCACTTGTTCTTGCAGTCAATTTGTCCACTCATTTATATGCTCATACATTCATTCATTTATAAACGTTTTTATTCACCTGTTCATCTTATCTTTCACTCAAACAGTAATTACTGAGACCAACTGTATATGAGGTATGGTACTAAGCACTAGGGGAATGAGACAATGAGCCTGACATGGCATCTGAATTTAGGGAGCTCACAGTAATTCAGTTATACATGCCATCAACCAAGTTCGCTACCAAATCAACCAACCAAACAACCAACCAAACAACCAAACAACCAACTAACCAAACAACCAAACAACCATTCAACCAATGTTGATAAATGCTTAATTATATCCCAAGGGCTTGCCATTTTGCTTGGCATAAAAATATGACTATATATGTCATTAATTTATAACTGCTTATTGACTGCATAAAAAGCATGCTTTCAGAGCTGAGTGCCAAATGATTAACCTTCTGACAACCTAGGAAATAAGATAGATAGAAAGTGAGAAAGGGGAGTAATTCACCAATTCTTTGCAGAGGGATGAGTAAAATCATCCATTCATCAGGATAGAATATGATTATCCCCAGTATAAAATCCAAGCTCCTAAACAGGAATCACCAGGATCCCAATACGTGGCCCTAACCTCCCTTTCCTGCCTCATCTTCAGCTGGTTCAGCTGGGCTCCTTGTGTTTTTCATTCTCTCTGCATGTGCTTTCTCCAAAGGAGTTTTCTTTTCCCACTCGTAAACTCAAAGTCCCACTGTTCTGTAGCTTTGGGCTGCTTTCCGGTTACTGCACAGAGGGAGAGTGAATGGCTATGCCTATCTGGTCCCACAGCACTTAAGTATAGGTGTTGTTAAGGTTCTAATCATGTGCCAGGAGAACACGTGAGGCTCAGGGATCAAACGGATGGAGTTGATAGAGACTGAATTTTACTTTTCCCACTTACTGATTGTTTTAACTCAGGAAAACTTGTAAACCTCTCAGAATCTCTATCTCCTTATGGCTTTATGGATGCAAATGCGATCATGTCTCAGAACGGATATGAGGTTAAGACAAATAACACATGGAAAATATTCAGAAAACTGCCCAGAATGTGTGTAGGACTAGGAAATGCTAGTTCTTCTTATAGTAAGAGAAATCTTTTTTTGCATTTCTGTCCACTTCCTTTTTCTCTCCAAGCAGGGACTATTTCTTATTCATTTTAGTATTTTGATTCTTGCACAGTAATAATGTTACAAAAAATAATTGTGCGTGCCATTCAGTATATTATTTACTGGTACAGAGTAGATAATGTTTATTGAAACAGCTTGTTTGGAAATCACTAAATTGTAAGACTTCTTGTGTCTCTTCCAGTTATATCATATTTATCTATGTCAGCTGGAATTCTATTGCTCTCTGGAGGGGTCTCAGGATACCCCAGTGGCCAGAGAGGCTTTGGTTATTTTTGAGTGTGGATGGATACATGAGTTTGCCCAGAAATTATAGCATAGGATATTTTGTGAGATATTTCAAACATGAATACAAGGTATTGAGGGATACTCTCAGGATAATTACTTATTATGAGGAAGGAAACTGTATAAAGGTTTATATATATGAATTTATCATGTAAGTTATGTAGCTATCTCTTTCTTGCTTACTCCTTTCCAGCCCCACTGGCCTCCTTGCTTCTCCCTAAACATGCCAATCATGGTCCCATCTTTAATCTTTATACCTGCTATTCCATCTGCCCAGAATCTTCTGCCACATATCTGCATGGATAACTTCCTCACCTCATCCTTCAAGTCTTTGCTTAGATGTCACCCTTGGGAGAGACCCAGCCTGCCACCCTATTTAATTCTACAAATATGTACTCTCCATCCTCAGAATTCCATCCTTTCTCTTTCTTCTCTACCTTTCTTTCTTCTTATAGCTCAAATCACCTTCTGGAATACTATATGCCTCACTTGGTTATTATATTTGTAGTTTCTTTTCTATCTCCCTTATTAGAACATAAACCTCACTAGAACAGGGAACTTTCTTCTCTGTTGTATACTAAGTGTTTAGAAAGGTACCTGGCACACAGTAGGTGCTCAATATTGGGTGAATAAAAGAATAAATCAGATGGGGTTTTGCAGAGGAAATAGCCCCTGGAAAAGATGGCTTTGCTTGGAGACTCTCCCAAGAAGAAGCAGTTGCAGCTCAGGGCTCCAGTTATCCATTCTTTCTCCCCCAGGCCCCCAGTCCCTGAGGGGGGAAGGGAGCTTCCCCTTTTCCTGGTGACTCATCTGACCTCATGCCCAGAACCCATGATTTCCCTCAGAATAGGCTTAATAATGGGGATAAAAGAAAGGCCATTCAAATGCAATGTTTGAAAATGAAAAATTCTAAGACCCAAGAGGATGTTAGTGGGAGAACTGATGTGTATTACTTCTGAGGTCAGGGTTTGCTGGGTCCTGGGGAAGAGGGTGGAGATGAAGACACATGTGAAAACAGGACACCTGCAGAGAAAGGGGTTCAGGGGAGAGGCCTGTGGGTCGGATTTGAAGGAGAGGTTGAGGAGGGGGTGACAGCACAAGTGGATGTATCTTTGACTTTCCATCTTTTGAGCTCAGAACCTATTTCCCTTGTGAAATAGAAGAGCCAAAGCAACTAGACAAGGGGCATAATTCTCCTCCAGGTTCTCGTAACACCCTGGATATGGCAAAGGGATCCTTTTGGTAAAGAACTGCTTAAGCCAGAGATGACTAACTGTGGCCCAGAGGGTGAGACGTTCTTTAAAAATAGTTTAATTGTACCTAATCACTTTACACAGGTACACAATCTCCACTTTGCCAGACTATCCACTTTCTGTGGCTTTATACCAAATGAGGGAGTCACACTTTTATGTCGACATTTGGTAATGTGCACTGACTTGCCTGGAACCTAAGCTTCACTTCGTGCAGTATGAATTCGAGGTAAAGATGGGTAGGTGTCTGAAATGAGAGGAAGAAAGTGTCTCCCCTCCCTAGTCTCTGACTTGGCAGCACCTGCAAAGACAACTGTACCTGCTTCTTGGTGTTGAGAAATAACTACACTTTAGATGGGTCTCAGCTGTAGAAAGAGAAAACTCTACCCTCACCTCCCCCACTACCTTCACTCCCCAACCAAAGAGATACTCTGTGCAACATGTAGGAACTAAAGTTAAGAAGGAAGGGGTCTACCAGTTGGGGTATTATGAATATATTAGGGTGTATCTTAGTTTCCTAGGGTTGCCATAACAAACTGCCATGAACCGAGTGGCCTTGGACAATAGAAATTTATTCTCTCACAGTTCTGGGGACCAGATGTCTGAAATCAAAGTGTTGGCGAGGTTGGTTCCTTCTGAGGGCCAAAGGAGGCCTCTCTCCTAGCTTCTGGCAGTAGCAGGCAATCACTGGCTTCTGCTTTATCATCCCGTGTGCATTCATTCTACTCCAATAGGACTTCATCCTAACTAACTGCATATAAGACAATCACATTTCAAAATAAGGTGATATTCTAAGATACTGGCAGTTAGAAATTCAACATGTGAATGGAGGGGGGAGGGGACAGTGTCACCCATATGTGGGGTAAGTAAGATTTCTATTGTAAAATCATTAAAGATTAAAAACCAACAGCTCCTTTAACCTTCTTATTTTATACAAGAGAAAGTTAAAGCCCAGAGATGTATGAGAGTGACATGGAGTAGAAAGGACTTGCCCATTTCAGAATTTTAACCCCACCTCTTATAAACCACATGACCTAGAATCACCTGTTGGGACTTTCATCCTCCACTTGGGTATGACAATGCCTGCTTGGCATTACCAGGCATGGGGAATAAAGGTCAAGTGGGACCATTGCCATGAAGATGATTTATCAACTCTAATAGACATAGAAGCATAAAGGGTAATTTCTTTAAGGTCACAAGCAATAGGTATCTATCAGCAGCATATCAAGTCTGAAGTTCTTCCCTTAGACACAGCACAGTCCTGGCCACCCCGTCTGTGAGAGCCAAGGCAGAAGTCTGAGGCTCTCATGAACACAAATGAGAAATATGTCACAGAGATTGACACTCATCCCGTAAAAAATTTGGAATTTGACTGGGCTGAGAGATCCAACCCAGTCCTGTGAAGAGGTCATAAAGACCAGGTACCTTTTCTCTTTGGTAAAATTCTCAACGACATGGTTGCTCACTTGCCAGCTTAAGGCTGTGAGCCAGGGAGAGTAAATAAACACACTTTAAGGGTGAGGTGAATAATAAAGGTCAGTTTGAGAGTCATGGAAAATTCTGTGGTGGAACTCAAAGCCACTGAAAGATCGTTTTGTAGGAAACAGTCAGACCAGGGTTTTCACCAAAACTATTCACTCACTAGCTCTGTTAATGGCAGGGGCAGAGGGGGTCAGTTTCAGTAACTTCCAGATTCATAGCTCCTCTTCTGTTAAATGAGCATAAAGTTATTTAGGCACCGTTGGTAGGACATAGCCTGGCTCAGCCATTCCCGAGTGATTGGGCAGTACTCATGAAAATAAAGCACGTATGCACCCTATAAGCCAGCAATGCCATTCCTGGAGATAGACCTAGGGAAAGTCACACCCACGTGTGAGGGGACAGGCACAAGTATGATACTGACTGCAGTGCTGTTTGTGGGCTCAGAGAAGTGGAGACGGCCAAGTTTTCCATTGTGAGAGGAATAAATGAGTCAAATACTGAGGATGCAAATAACAGGGCACTAGGCAGCAGCTAGAAGAAATGAACTTGAACAGTGGTTCGCAAACTGTGGTACCAGGACCAGAAGCATAAGCATCACCTGGGAACTTATTAGAAATGCAAATGAACGGCCCCACCCCAATTCTAACGAGTCAGAAAATCTGAGTGTGGCCTCTCTAATGGCTTTAACAAGTAGAGGTTCACAGAGATATTAAAACAGTCTTAGGTTAAAAAGTAAGAAAGAGAGGAGGTTTACTGTTCAATGGATTATTTAAATTAAAAGCATGCACAAAATTATATGATGATAGAGACCCCCATTCTAATGCGTTTCTTCCATATGAGAAGTTAAGTGTGAGAAGGAATGAGGGGTAAAAAGAAGGAAAGAAAGAAGCTTGGAGCCTTGTCTAAGCAAATGCTGATATGGTACAATGATCTGGGAAGTGGTTTCTACTCAAATTTCTGTACCTGGTATTCTATATAAACAAATAGACAAGATGGGAAAGATAACTAACAAGAAGCACAGCACTGCTCAAGTCCTTCCCTTGTGTTTTGTTGGACATGGTTCTCAGTCCTTAGTGTGAACCACCTCGCTGGATTTTCCCGGTAACACAATGACACATCATAAAATGTCTGTTTAAGTAATGAGAACAATCAAGAAGGCTTGGGAAACTTGTTCCAGGTCACACTGTCAAATCCTTGCCAGCTTCAAGATTAGCTCAGTGATTCTCAACAGATCTTGCCCCCTAGGGGATATTTGACAATGTCTGGAGACATGTTTTGTTGTCACAACTGGGGTAGGGCTTCTGACATTTAGTAAGTTGGGATGAAGGATGCTGTTCAACATCCTAAAATGCACAGGACAGCCCCTCACAACGGAGAGTTATCCAGCCCTGGATGTCAGTGGTGATGAAATTGAGACATCCTGATACACCTCCTACACAGAACCTCTTTCTTGTGTCCTTCAAACCAGTTTTATTTGGCAAATTGTGTTTAGAAGAGTGCCTGCATGCCCTGGGTTTTGAATTAGGTCTTGTGTTGAGGAGAAGAAGCATAAATGAAGCAATATTTTATCTTTGTGTATATGTGATATAAATGCATTTGTATAGTAGACCTTAGTTTTGGGAAATAATCTGACTTAATGCCTAAAACAAGATGTCCAGGCTCTAGCTTGGTCAAGAGGCACTTTTACCAACTAATTCCTGCAGATTTGCCATCTACTCAGTAGTTCTTATCTCTTTCTCATAATTTCAGCATATATATATATATGTGAAATATATATGTGATATATATATGTGATATTATTCTCTATTTATAGTGTACTAAGTATTTCCAAGTTTGATCACTTTATAAAGCAATTAATTATTCTGTGGAGCCATAGTTTTGCCATAAATCTCAATCCATATGCAATATCCATATTACATATTATGATTTTTGTTAGCTTCCTGAAGGTACATAATCACGGTTAGTATCTCATACTCAAATCTTTGGGTCATTGCTAAGTGAGAATATTTAATCCCTCTTCTGAATTTGTCTGTTTGTATCCTGTTTGGCCCTTTGTAACTTGGAATACAGGTGTCTCAGTAGCTTTTAGATAATCTAAGCTCTTTGAGGTCACATCTGAATTATGTTTTCCTGGTTTGTACTCCATGTTCATTAAACCTTGAATTATAAGAACAATGCTAAAATTTTTGAAAAAAGGTAATTTATATACAATTACCTGCCCCATCTGCCCCTTTTCCTCCATGATATTTACTTGACTGTGTTTCATTCACCGTTTAACGTATAGTTCTTGCAAGTAAGAAAGATTAGATAAATACGTGTGAAAGAGGCAGACTGGAAATTTACCAGATAGTTTTTACATGCAGCCCCAAGCTAATATTTTCACTGCCATTTGCTTTTGAAAAAGGAATGAATTTGAAATATAGACAGTTATTAATATGACTCAAACCTCTAAGCTTATCCAAGTAAAACACAACATGACATGAGGAGCAGAAACCAACAGGTGTGGCCAGTGGGTGCACTGACAGTGGCTGTGTGACCCTAATCATGCTACCTCACCATGAGTATTTCTGGGCACCCAACTCTGAAGTGAGAGGTGTGCATACCCACCATCTATGGCCATTCTTGCTCCAACAGGAGCTCACCATAGCAGCACTGAACTCACATTCCTTCTGCACCAATGTGCCCTGCAGTTTTTTTCACTAAATGATACCACCATCCCCTTAGGTATTCTACTCAGAAATCTGAGAGTCATTTAAGACTCCTCTGTTTTTCTCACTCTCAGTATGAATCTATTAATAAGTCTCATGATGATGTGATCTCCAAAATGTATCTCAAACTCTGCCTCTGATTCCTTGCTCCTCATTAAATTCATCCTCTGTTAGTTCCTGTTAGATGAGTATAATGGCCTTGAACAGAAGTGATGCATTATTTAACTTATAGTCTTATTGAAGTATACTTGACGTACAATATTATATAAGTTACAGGTGTACAGTATAGTGATTCACAGTTTCTAAAGATTATACTCCGTTTATAGTTGTTATAAAACATTGGCTATATTCCCTGTATTGTAAAATATATACTTGTAACTTATTTTATAACTAGTGTTTGTACCCCTTCATTCCCTACCCCTAACTTGCCCCACCCCCCTTTCCCTAACCCCACTGGTAATGACTTGTTTGTTCTCTATATCTGCGAGTCTGTTTCTTTTTGTTATATTCACTAGTTTGTTGTCTTTTTCAGATTCCACATGTAAGTGATATCACACAGTATTTGTCTTTCTCTGTTTGACTTATCTCACTTAGCGTAATGCCCTCCAAGTCTATCCATGTTGTTGCAAACGGCAAATTTTCATTCTTTTTTATGGCTGAGTAGTATTCCATTGTATATATACCACATTGAAATAATGTATTTTTAATCTTGCCTTTGAATACAGGTCTGACTGTTTCCAACCTTTCCTTTTCCCCTTTTCCAAAGGGGACTTTCAGCCACAGATGACATATTTTCTGTTCTCCAGGTTGAGAAAGGGGACCACTACTGAAATCGATGTTTCCCAGTCTTCCAGCACCTTAACATCTGAGGGAAAATAATGACAGCAAAAAACCCCCACATCTTATATGCCTCCTGAATTGGAAGTCTAAAACTACCAAGGAGACTTTCCTAAATTCCTAGTCTCACTTGATCATGATCACCTCTAGTCCTCAACTCCTGTATATGTTAAATCGTTTCAGTTTATGAATCTTGCCATCACACACCCATTGGATTGTGGTATCAGTTCAAGAACGGAATGCGGTCCTTCTTTTAATTTTAACATTCATGTGCATACACGCAACATCTGTGTGTATAGTAGACTTTACTGTCTAACTATACTTAGTTAGAGAGGAAGACTAGAGTTATCTACATTATGTCAATAAGACTTCAAATAAAATACCAAACATCCTTTTTCTTAAATAGTCTCTGGCCATTCAGCCATAGGGGCTTCTCACTGGATAGTTCACAGTTCCAAGTCCTCTGGCCTCATGCTATCAGGCTACGCATTCCTCTCCTCTCAGACAGGGGCTTTAACCACATCCTTTGTGCCTTAACTCCTGCTAACACCCAGTCCTAGGCATTCTTTTTAACCTCAAATAGCTTATCGTTGTTACTTCAAAGGAAGATAGTTTCTTCCTAAAAGAAACTCTCATTCATGTGTTAAGATAATAAATTATTATTCTCTTTTAAAAGGGGCTGAAGATTTCAACTCAAGTTAAAGTTTTCTAATAATTTGAGTTTGATATTCACCTTACAGTTTTTTTATTGAGAACTTATGAGTGTGACATCATTTTGTTGTCAGGGGTGTCATAATGATGTGCAAAACCCAGCAAGAATTCTGCCCTCAGTGTAGATTCTACATATTTAGTAGGGACATTTACCGTTCATGTGTAATTACAAAAAGAAGGCTTTGCGAGAGAGGTATTCAGTCCTATGAGATAACACCACATACAGATCTGACCTAGACTGGAGATCTGAAAAGGCATCCACGGGAAGTGAGGATGGAGGTGATTTTGAAGCAGTGGCATGTTGCTAAAGGTTTAACAACTGGGTCTCTGGGGGAGTGGGAGGGTAAAAAGCCCTGTTGTGTATCATTTGTCAGGTTCCATGGTATAAATCGTCTCTCTATGTCTGTTTTCAGGCTCTTAATGGGGTGTGTCTAAATATGGATTTGGAAAGGAAAGTACAGAAATTGCCATCATATAGCATTTTGACCACACAAAAATGACCTTAAGAGCATAGATACTGTGTGATATCACTTATATATGAAATCTAAGAAAAGCTGAATTCATAGAAACAGAGAGTTGAATGGTAGTTGCCAGGGTCTGCAAGGTGGAGGAAAGGGTGGTAAAATAATCAGGAAATGATGAATTTTGAGTATTTATTACTTTTATTTTAATACTTTTATTTTAATATAGTTTATTTATTTTATAGTTTATTTATTTTAATACTTTTATTTTAATATAGTTTATTCATGAGTTTATATAATTTAACAGCCAGCATGAACCACTCCTGGAAGTTTAATAGTCAACCGTTGGGAGTCCATATAAGCTATATCCAGCACAGGACTGAAGTTTGAGTGAATTTAAATAAGCACGGGAAGTAAACAGGGGTAGCAGCATGTACAACGGCCCTGTGATAAGAGGGAGCCTGGGACGTTTGCTAAGGCTTTTTGTTCTTCATCCTAATAGCAAGTATAGCTCCTCCAGTTTTACAGGCTGTACTTGGTAAATGCCTGCTGTGGGAGAGTTGTGTGTGGGGGGGAGTTCCTATTGTCACTGAATGGTTTTGGTTGAATTTAGCTAAACACGGAGAGGGATTCAAGCTCTGAATGGGGACGAGGTGCCCTGCAAACCCCTTTCAATTCTGAAACACCATAGCAGTCGAAGAAAAGACTGAAGTTTTTGAGGACAGATAGAAGAGGTGAGAACTGATGCATCAAGAACCTGGAAATGGTGTCTTGCACATTACAAGTAGATATACAAATATGCCAGCAACTTGAGGCAAAAAGAAAAAAAAAAAGCCTTATCTTTCAAATAAATAGCCACAGGAAGCAAAGAGAGTCAGGTGTTTTTTCTCTCTCTCCCTCCTTCTCCATGGGTTCCTATTTTTGAAACCTCACTTCCTCAAAGTGTCAGACAATTATATCTGCTAATACCTTTTTGCCAACATGATCGTAAAAAGGATAATGTGAATTATTTATGCCATTCCCTCTTGAAGGGAGTGAGTGGGACAGTAAACCCTGTAACATTTCCTTTTAGGAAATTCCTTGTGCAAGAGATTTCAGAGAGCACAACCAAAGATTAAGAAAAACTGCTGAAAAGCCTCAAATAGAAGAAAAAATAATCTGCCAGAGGTGCCCCTTCTATTTATGGCTGTGGCTATCGCATTGTCTTCTATGACCCCCTCTGACCTCCAGGTTTTAACCACAGCCTTTCTCGGGGTGACTCTGAAGCATGTGATGTGCTCTACCCCAGGGCAGAAGCCCTGAAGTTAGCACATCTCTGTGTCTGCCTCTGGATCCTGTGCCACAACCCACTTCCTGGGCACCATCCCCTTCAGGTCACTGCCACTGGACGCTCCAGACAATAGCCCACCTTCACTGTCCACTTGGAGTTTACTTCCTCATCGGTCTTGCCTGTGGGCAGCCTTAAGAGAGATGGCTTTGAAGACAGTCAGATTTTTGCTTCATTATGTATTAATTACGTGACACTGGGAGCTAGAGAAGCTAGAGAACTTCTCTGAGCTTCAGTTTTCTTATCTATAAAATGGGTACTAGAATATTCATTTCCCCCCTCCCCATGTTAGGAATAGAGGAAATGAGTATATCAAAATTCCTAACACCATCAATGAATAATAACATGTTACCTTCTATGATTATTATTTTATTTTGCCCTGCCCTGCATCTGTGTGTTTTTCACAGACCCATTAACGTACTCATCCAGCTAAGTGTCTGCTATGTGCCAGGAGCCAAGCTGTCCACTTTCCCTTGCTGGCCCCGTAATTTATAGGAACTATTTACCTGATACTTCTTATATTTTGTCCAGAGGTACTTTCATCACTTTTCAGAGCATATTAGCCCGTGTTACTGCCAAGCTAACAGATCTACCAGAGAATGAATGGTGGTGCCCCTTGGACCCAGAGAGTTGACTTTCTTGCATAGCCGCCGCACATTGGTGCCATTCTCCTAAAGAGTCAATTCTGGATGCATGTTACCCATACTTACTTCCTTAAAGTGTATTTTTAACGTTAGTCTATGGCTAGTACTACTATGTCATACGATAAACATACTCTTTTCATTTTTTTTAAGGAGTGCTAATAAGAGGAGACAGACTACTACTCAACAAGCATCTACAGTGTGCCTGCACTACAGTGGGGTTGTATAGGCATTAACTCATTTTCTCCTGACAACAGCCATTTGCAGAGACATCTTTCACTTGGTTTTGTAACTGAGTTAGAAAAAGGCGAGAGCAATTAAGGAACTTGTCCCCAATTCCAGGATTTGCCAAGCCTGAACCTGGGCTGCCTGACACCAAAGCCTGACCATTTTGCTGCCTGCAATGCTATCGATCTACAAACAATCTTACAGCTCTACCATTCTGGCTTTGAACCAAGACTTATCACCTCTCAGGCATGGTAGCAGAAGCAAAAGCGTTGCATTTTCAGATGAGGGAATCCTGATATCCCTCAGCTCAATTTTTCCCTCCTCTTTATTCAGGTTTTCTACTATGCAGGTCAGATTGTTGACAATTTTTTCCATAGTTGAGGGAAGCTTAACAACAAAAAAAAGCTTAATGGACTCACTGTTGAAGACACAGAAATTTAGCAAGAAACACGGCTAAACATCTTTCAACTGCATTCACTATGCGTCTTCTAGATTATGGCTAAGTCCCAGCTGCTATAACAAACAGAAGCATCGGATTTTCTTCACTGTCAAAATGTTTTGTGTCAGTGCTTGTTTGAAAATCTCTTCCCTTTCTGGATTCCCTGTAAGGATCTTGGTCTGTAAATGTATTGATCTATTTGATGGGTGCAGTGGTCAAGGAGAACCAAATCATGTTGAAGTGCCTAGTAACTACTCACAAGGACACAAAGTTGCTTGCAGGAGCCTGGAGTCTGCTGGCTTTGGGACAAAGTAGGTAAGAGAGCAGAGGAGGGGCCACAAGCCTGGCTCACACCTGCTGTTGACATCAAACAGTTGCATGACCCTGTGGTGCTCTTTCCTTATGTTCACAAAGCCTAAGCTTAGGGAACTTGTCTCCCCCTCCCCCAGACCAGGAATCTTCCTTCCTAGAGTAAAGGTAACAAATACGCCATTTCTTTCCTTTCTTTATTTGCCAGCATTCTATATAAGATCGGGATGCTGATCTTTTGTTATGTACATTGCAAATATCATCTCCCAGGATTAGGCTTGGCTTCTCGCTGTTCTCATGGAATCTTTTGATGATCAGAGGTTCATCTTCCATTTCATATTGATTGGTAGTGGTTGCTTGGAGCATCACTTTACAAAAAGTTTTGAGACCATGGGCAACTCAGTAGGAAAGGGCACCATGACCTATTAAGAATGTCTGACAACCATGAGGGCCCCCAGTACTGTCACTTTATACCCTGGAATAAGCTAGCTAAATAGTCAAATGGATTTCAATTCACGTTTCTATCAGTGTACCACTGGATGGAACTCTGGGGACAGGTGAATGGAAAGATAAAAATTCATGCAAGGAGCAGGGATAGTATAGACTATCGTAGATTGTAGAAACACATGTTCTCTCTCAAGAAGACAGGCAGATTTTGCCTTCTTTGAGGAGGTGACATGAGCTCTAGCTTTGAAGGGTGAATAGAAGTTTACCAAGTAGGAAAGAGAATATCCCAAGACATGTAAATGGAGCGTGGGATGAATAGAATGGTGAGTTCAGGGAAGAAGTCCAGGCAGTTTGGTGGTCCTGTGTCATGACAGGTGTAGCAGATGATGGTAAGAGATGAGGCTGGGTAGATTTCTGGAGCTCACATTGTCATCACAGACACACTCTGTACGTTAAGAAGTTGAGATTTTATTCTGCAGGTTGTGAGGTGTCAGTTCCTGGTGCTGTCTTTTAGTTAGCATCAGGGTCAAAATGTGTAAGATAATAAAATAAGGCTTGAGTGAAAGACAGAATAATAGAAGCATAACACCAGAAAATGCTTACAAATTAGCAGTTGGTTAAGACACTAGCACCAGTTAGGTCTTACACCAAGGAGATGGGCTCAAGCCTCATGTTTTGTTTCAGCAGAAGCTTCTACCTGAAGATATAAAGGAAGCCATGGAAGAGAAAGTTTGAGGCTTAGTCTTTGAAAAATTGGAGATAATGAGAGTAAAGAGTAATTAGTGAGGTCTTGGACCCAGGGGTTGAGGTAGAAATCTAGTTATCAATCTTGGAGTGCAGAGAAGGAGAAAGAGACTAGAGCTTGGGACTGGTACTGGGTCGTCCTGTGGGCAGTTGACCTTGTAAGTGACAAGGAAAGCTCTATTTTCAGAACCAAGGCAGAAGGCTACCAGAGCAAAGCTGACCTGACACTCAGGACTTTCAGCTAATGTGTTGCCTGCAGCTTTGGCAGAGCAGAGGGCTCAGGCTGTACCACTTCAGAGGTCTGGGTTTAAAGCCCCTCTGGGCCCTATGTGTCTACAGGATCTTGAACAAAGCAGGCTCCTCCATGAGATGTTGAGCCTTGACATGTCAAATGAGGTTAGTGCAGCGGTGAGCAAAGATGGAGGGCCAGTCCTCAGTTTCACGGTGGGGACTCAGGCTTGGCTTGTCAGTTCTGCCTGCTTCCTGCCCTCCTCTCCATAGCCAGCACTTCTAGAGCTGAATCAGGAAGGAGGGGCTTAGGCAGTTCCAGATCCACTCCTAGATTCACCAATCTTGTGAGCTGGGCTCTGAGCTCCAGTTTTGATTAACCTACCATCTGTCCCACACCCCCTGCCCATGCCTCAGTTCTCACCAGAAAGGGCTCAGGTACCACCTAGCTGAGTGACCTTGGTCAAGTGTATGAATTCTCTGAGCAAAGAGAATAACTTCACCTTCATGGAGTTGATATGAAGTTTTCTTACGTGTATTGGTGAAATGCACATGCTACATATTAAATATCTTTGCTAAAGTGTTCCACAAATGCGATGGTTGCTATGAGGGCTATGGCAGTGATCACGGTGCATGAAGGCTTCTTGTGCTCTATGAGTCATACCTTGATAGTCTTACCAGCCCACTTGCTCCAGAGAGAGAAGAGCAGGTGTGTGGGCTTGAGAAGCAGCAAGGCACACATAATGAACAGCATGAGGCAGAACAGGAGAAGAAACCCAGCTAGAGAAAGAGACAGCCAAATGAAGTAGATTTTAGTTGAAGTACTCAATGGCTTCTTTGTGGCTTCAGGAGAAAGGTAATTATATGAGTATTATGTGAAAAAAGTATGCAAATGAAGAGTGTGCAAGAAAAGGAACGATTAAAGGGACCTTGGACAAGCCCGGTAACCCACAGGATTAATACCATTTCATGACACGTAAGAACTTCCATGTTTTGCATACGGGGGATAGAAAGTTTCCTTTCTCCCTTTTCCAGGACTGTGTTTCTTTCTCTTTCTCTTTGTCTCTGTATACTGATTTCACATACTGATTTTTATTGTAATTTTCTGTTTATCTGTCTTGACCACCAGACAATGAACTTTTTGGAGGTGAGGACTGTGTGTACATTTTACCTTTATTACACGGTACATGATAGACCATGTGAATCTTTGCGTTTGTGAAAAGAATAAAAGTTGGCTGTAGTGAAACCTCTTCCACATAGGATTTGTAAACAGTTCTCAAAGGACACACATGAAAACGTAGTTTTCTGTCAAAGGAGTAAACAGAAAAGAGTCAAACAAACTGAGATTATGTATAGCAAGGAGAATTATGCAATGCCACACTAATAGTACTGGTTGGATGAATAAGGAAGCCTTCTAACCAACAATACATGAGCAGAAGTATAGAAGCAGGAGCAAAAGAGATCCCTCAAGGAATAATGGAGACTGCCAGAGAGACAAGACTGCCAAAGGCTAAGTTATTGAACAACTATTTTTAAAACAGCCTTTGAAAAGAAGCTTGAAGGAAAGAAAAAGTATTTGTGCAATTAGAATGCATTTTTCTTTTGTGTTCTTATCTGCTTCTTTCACAAGCTATTTTTGGTAAGCTTGCATTAACTTTCTAACAAAATGCCAATTAAAGCAACTTTTAATAGGCTGTGTTTAAAAGACTGAATCCAAAGAGAAAAGCATGTTTTATCTGTACATCAGTGTAGAAACCAGATTCTTAATCCTACTTGGATAATAACGGAAATTCTCAGTTGCTTCCACCCGGGACAGCAACATATAAAATGGAAAAGCAGACTGTCCAAGTGGTGATAAAGAATGGGGAAAGATGTGGGGGGGTGATAAATTAGGAGTTAGGGATTAACATTTACACAGTACTATATATAAAATAGATAATCAACATGGGCGTGCTGTATAGCACAGGGACCTCTCTACTCAATATTCTGTAATAACCTAAATGGGAAAGAATCTGAAAATGAATAGATACATGTATAACTGAATCACTTTGCTGTACACCTGAAACTAATACAACATTGTAAATCAACGATACTCCAATATAAAATTTAAAAAAATTTTTTAAAGGTTAAAAAAAATGCATACATCTAGTGCTGGGCTGCCTTTCTTTGTTTCCTTTTATCTCTCCTTTTTTTCCTATCAGTTCCTCTCTTAAGAGTACCTTGTTTTCCAGATAGTGTCAAATGACATCCCAGTATTCAATATTTATAATCTAAACTGACAATACACTCAAGTCTATGTTGACAGTCTGTTTTACATGTCATCAGCTTTCACCTATTTCTGGGAATATGAATTAAGCCATGCTGCATTATTTACATTTGAATTGCAGGTGCTCTGGGCAGAGTTCCAGTTACACTCATGACTTGTTGAAAAACAACTTCAAAGTGAAACCAAGCATTTAACTTGGTCCTACATGTACCTTTCCAGATTCACCAGATTCCGACTTCTCTTTTATATCTCCTTATTTTGGTACATCCTATACTCTGCATACGGTTCCTCCTCCCTTTCCTGATTGTTTAATTTCTTTCCATTCACTGAACCTCCTTCAAGCATCACCCCCTCTGAGTCCCCACAGACCTGTGCTAACTTTGTAGCATTTATCCCACTGAATTATCACTATAGTCACTTGTCAGACTCTCCCCATGTAGGCTGTAAACTGAGGTCAGGTCTTTACTATATTGATTACAGTATCCCTTCTAATAGAGGAACTGATTGATGCCTTAAGTATCCAGTGTATGCCTGTAAACTAAAGAAAAATTAAAATAAGAGTGGAGAGATGGATGGATAGACACCTACATACATAGTTTATAGGTAGATATGGGTGATAAATGAGGGAGGGATATGGATAAGACAATGATAGAGGGATAGACAGGCAGATGGATACAAAGGTAGATAACGGAAACGGAGCTAAGGGGAGGAATGATGCAAGGATGAAGGCCAATGTTGTTCTCTTATCTCATCGCTTTTTCTTTCTTTATGATCTTTCCATTCAATTCTTAGGAAACTTTTAAGGACCGTCTTATCTTATTTATTTCGAATTAGTTGGTTCCCTTCTTTATCCCCAGCCCAAAAAGGTAGACAGTAAACCAGTTTTTGTTGCTGTTGCTGAATTTAATCAGCACTCAGTTTTGCAAAGTCACCTACAGCTGATTTGGTTGCCTTTGAACCAGTATAAAAAATGTTTTTTTGCCAATTATATGCGATTAGACATGTATTAAGTGTTTATGTGATAGGAATCCATTCACTACACAAATAAGAGGGACTGCATCAGTAGGCACACCTTTAATCACAGTAGGGAAGAAAGGGGTGGCTGTTACCTTGCCCTAAGTTCTTTTCTGCTAAGCGCAACCAAAGTGATGGATAAAAGATGTTGCCAAGAGGAAGCTCTCTGACACCCTGCTTCTGTATATTGTATGATTAGTATGAAAGACTCGTTACTCTCATGTCTGACTTCTATAGAGAGATCTGAGGTAGTCACATTTGATAGGAAAAATCTCCAGCCCACAATGTTGAACACAACACCCCGAGCCAGAAGGAAGTCCTGTTTTCTTTAGGAGTGAAATGTGGGGTTTTGATGGATGGCTAATATGAAAACTCTGTCTCTCCTCTCACAGTGGCTAGACTGGTAATCAGATATGGAATTCAGAGCTGGGCAATGAGATAAATCCCAGGATGAAAGCAGAGTACCTGAGGTTAGTATAGCTTAAGACTCTCCAGTTGTGGGCAAGCTATTCTTAGCTCCTGGGAAGTGAAGAATGAGGATTAAATTCTCACTGAATTTCCTTCTGAGTAATTATTTGGATGCTCATAAGAATCCTGTAAAGGGAACAATATACTGAAAATTTTTGTCTTATCTTGAAAACTCTGAATTTGACTTTATGATCTTTTTTTTTGGTCTAATAGCATCAAGATTGGACTGAAGAATGCAGGTCCCACATTCTTCTAAGTTTCCTCCTGTGTCGTTGACCTACTCTTCCTCCATTTTCTCTCCCAACCTCTAACCAAGTTTTCAGTTTATGTATTACAGAGAAATTATTAGTTTATCCACTATAAACAATTTCTTCTTAGGAGTTGTTAGGAATTAGTCATAAACCCCAGGTTAACTAACATGGCTGTACATATTTATACTAGTGTATGGTGATATTAAAAAAGGACTGTAAAATATTAATGAAAACACTCCCAGGCTTCACCCTTCTTAACCTTGTAACCATGGCTAAGTTATCTCCTGTCTCAGGTTCCACATCTGTGAAATCAAGATGCACCTGATTGCTTGAGTTCTTATAAAGATTCAAAAGATAATCTGAGGAAAGCATGTATCAGAGTGCCTAACCTATAGGAAATGCTCAGAAGATGTCTGCTGTCAGTAAGATAAAATCGTCTGGAATGCATCTTACCTGCCCCAAGATCAGTGACGGCTATATCCTTACTTGTTTGGAGTTTCTTTTGTTCCTGTGTCTCACCTAGTCAAACATACTTTTAAAAAGTCTGGAAATCATTGGTGCTCATATTATTCATAGAACTGGAAGGCATTTGAGGCAGGAAATATGAGCATTGTATCATGTATTTGGTAGAGAGTCTTCCTCTAACCCTTTGATTACCATAGGGTCAAAGCCCAAATTTGCCAGCATGGCAGCCAAGACCACCTCCTATCTACTCTCTCCAGCTTCAGTGCTCATTGCTTATTTACATAAACATTTTTATTAAGAAGATTGGTCTTCCAACATGCCTAGTTATCTGCTCATTTACTCCTCGAGCCAAGGACTTTGCAATGGTCCACAGGACTGTAGAACTTGGTCTCGGCTACTTGTTGGGTCTCACCTCCCAGATTTCTCCTACCTCAGGGTCTTTTTTTTTTTTTAATTAAATGCAAAATTTAAAGGTTATTTTCCACTTACAGTTATTACAAAATATTGGCGATATTCCCCATGTTGTACAATACATCCTTATAGCCTCTCTTATACCCAATTGTTTGTACCTTGCAATCTGCCACCCCTGTATTACCCTCTCTACTGGTAACCACTAGTTTGTTCTCTGTATCTGTGAGTCTGCTTCTTTTTTGTTATATTCACTAGTTTGTTATATTTTTTAGATTCCACATATAAGTGATATCACACAGTACTTGTCCTTGGATTTTCTGTTCCTTCTTCCCAGAAATGCCCCATCCCCATGTTTCCATGTGGCTCCGTCCTCTTCTTCCTTGGGGTGTCTGGTGAAATGTCAGCTTCTCAGAGAGGCTGTTTCCTTCAAGCACTGTGTAAGACAGCAACACCCCTTTTGTCCCTTTCTACTATCTTTTATAATTTTTTTATAGCACATTTCACCACCAGACAATAAATCTTTGTTTATTTTTGAATTTATTCTATAAGGCCCATGAGAGCAGGAAGTTTGTCTTATTCAATCTTTATTGCCCAGACTAGTGCATTGAGCACTGTTAATCATTATTACCTCAATGACTGCAGCCCCTCCTGCCTCTATAGTATTGCCCATACTCCCCTCTTGCCTAGAGTTCCCTGACTTTGTCTTTAAATTTGGCTTAGTTCTCTGCAGCCAACTCAAATCTACAATCTCTTTGAGTCTTTCAGTGAACATCCCAACCCAAAGTGGTCACCTATTTCTCTAAAATACTGGAGAAATAAAACTTTTTCCCTGTCAGTGGTCATTTGTGGCCTTGTATGTACAGAGTAGGGCATCGAATTAAGTGAATATGTCCTGGAGTTGGATTGTCTGGGGTCAAATCCTGTCTCAGCTGTTGATGAATTGAATGACCTTGTACAAGCTACTTAGCCCACTTGTGTGTCATCCCCTCACTTGTCAAAGAGGGCAATGCCAGTGCCCACCTCATGAGCTTGCTGCAAGGATTAAATGAGTTACATTCATCAAAGAACAATGGCTGGCACATAGTACATACTCACTTAATGTTTGCACTTATTTTTATCATGTCAATAAGTTGTGCCCTCAGTTAGATCAAAAGTTCTGTTCTTTGTACCCCCCATAACATATGGCAGAGACTTTCACACAGCAGGTGCTCAATAACTCTGTTGACTTTTGGTAAATTTTTTCCCAAAAGGAATGTCAGAAGAAATGCTTAGGAAAATTATGCCAAAGCAGTTGTATTTGTGAAGTTGTTTGGGGACTCAGGAAGGGTAAAGGAGAACTCTCAAAAGAGAGTTCCCTTGCACACTTGTTTGAAAAACATTTTCTAAACATTTATTATGGGCCTGACAGTATGCTAGATGCTCTAGGGATGCAGCAATGAAAAAGACATGATTTTTTTCTTAAGGAGGTTTCTGGGGACAGATCTGTGCACCAGTAGCTGTAAGACATGTGAGATAGGCAGGAAGGGAGGTGTGCGCAAAGTGTGATATGGTCATGGGGTCATTTGTGGATGGGTATGTACTGGATAGTTACTTTTTCAGTTTGACTCAGGTAGCCTACATTTCTATTTCTGTGTGTTGCACGAGTGATTTTGAAAATGAGAATGGTGCTAAAATTGAAAATGGAATAGGGTCCCAGGGGAACAGGAGCAGAAGTGGTTTGGGGAGAATATACCCATACCATGTAAAACAAGAAGCACAGACTGAACCAAAACTGTTGATTTCTTTAGGTTTCGCTACAGTCTAAAAACATTGCCCTGAGGACAACACAGTGAAAAAGACTTAGGATGGTTTTCCCTTATTGTTCTAGCATGTAGTTAATGAAGAAAAGTACTTCTATGCTCAATGCTCTTTTATTGCAAGAATGTAAAAGTGGCACAACATAGTCAGGTAGCTGGCAGGGCCCAGCAGAGCAAAGCACGCTCTTACTTCCAGGTCTTTCGTCATGCTGTTGCTCTCAACTGTCTGCTCCGACCTGTAATTCAGACTTCTAAGTCCTCTGGCAATGTCTTTCAAAAAGCAATATTAATTTTCTGCTAAATACTGGCTTAAAATGTAATTCTAACCTATGCTTTTAGGAGGTGAAAAACACACACACACAAAACTTGGCATCATTTACTTGTGAACTTATCAGATCGCAGTTATCTGTTCACATTCTTACTGGTATCCTTTGAACAAGAAACATTTTAATTTTGATGAAGTCCAATTTATGTATTCTTTTCCTTTGTTTTTTTGTGCATTTGATATCATATCTAAGAAGCAATTTTCTAACCCAAGGTCACAAATAGTTACCCTTATGTTTTATTCCAAGAATTTTATAGTTTTAGCTGTTACGTCTAGGTCTGTAATACATTTGAGTTAGTTTTTTATATATGGCATAAAATAGAGAATCCAATTTCATTCCTTTGCATGGATATATCCAGTTGTCCCAGAAAGTTGTTAAAAAGATTATTCTTTCTTTATTGAATTGCCTTGTTAAAAATCAGTTGATGATAGGATTCCCTGGTGGCACAGTGGTTAAGAATCCGCCTGCTGACGCAGGGGACACAGGTTTGAGCCCTGGTTCAGGAAGATCCCACATGCCACGGAGCAACTAAGACTGTGTACCACAACTACTGAGCCTGTGCTCTAGAGCTCCTGAGCCACAACTCCTGAGCCCACATACCACAACTACTGAAGCCCACACACCTAGAGCCTGTGCTCCACAAGAAGAGAAGTCACCGCAATGAGAAGCCCGTGCACTGCAACGAAGAGTAGCCCCTGCTCGCTGCAACTAGAGAAAGCCTGCATGCAGCAATGAAGACCCAACACAGCCAAAAATAAATATATTGAAAAAAAAATCAATTGATGATAATTATAAGGGTTTATTTTTGTACTTTTGGTTCTATTCCATTATTGTAAATGTCCATTCTTATGGCAGTGCCCTACTGTCTTACTACAGATTCACAGTAAGTTTTGAAATTGAAATATGTGAGTTCTCCAATATTGCTGCTCTTTTTCAGTATTGTTTGGCTAATCTGAGTCTCTCGCATTTCTGTATAGATTTTATTGTCAGCTTATCAATTTCTTCAAAAGGAATCTGCTGGGACTTTAACAGGGATTGTATTGAATCTGTGGATCAATTTTGGGAGTATTGCCATCTTGACAATATTGTCTTTTGAAACAAGAACTTAGAATATCTTTCTATTTATTTAGATCGTTAATTTCCTTCAACAAGGCTTTATAGTTTTACAAATCTTTCATTTATTTTGTTAAACTTATTCTTAAGTATTTTAACATTTTTGATACTACTATTGAGCCCTCTTCTTAATTTTATTTTCAAATTATTCACTATTAGTAATTGCTACTCTTCATTGTGGTGCACAGGCTTCTCATCGTGGTGGCTTCTCTTGCTGTGGAGCATGGGCTCTAGGTGTGCAGGCTTCAGTTGTTGTGGCACAAGAGCTCAGTAGTCGTGGCGCATGGGCTTAGTTGCTTCACGGCACGTGGGATCTTCCTGGACCAGGGCTCAAACCCGTGCCCAAACAAAAAATGTGCAAAGGATCTGAATAAACATTTCTCAAGAAAGTATAGAATATTTCTCCAAAGAAGATATACAAATGGCTGATAAGCACATGAAAACAATGCTCAACATCATTAGTCATTAGGGAAATGTAAATCACTAAGCTACCACTTCACTCCCACTAGGGTGTCGAAAATCAAAAAGTCTTTTTGGAGGATATGGAGAAAATACTAAACAGAGTTACCCTATGACTAGAAATTTCATTTCTAGGTATATATTCAAGAGAAATGAAAACATATTTCCACACAAAAACGTGTATGCAAATGTTTATAGCAACATTATTCATAATAGCCAAATGCCCATCAACTGATGAATGAGTAAACAAAATGTGATGTATCCATACAATGGAAAACTATTAAGTCATAAAAGGAATAGCATACTGATACATGCTGCAGCATGGATTAACTAGAAAACATTATGTTAAGTGAAAGAAGCCAGTCACAAGAGACCAATGATTCCATTTATGTGAAATTTCCAGAAGAGGAAAATCCATAGAGACAGAAAGAAGATTGTTAGTTGTCAAGGAGAAGGGGTAGGAGGAAATTGAGAGTGACAGATCATGAGTATGCCGTTTTTTAGGGGGTGATGAACATGTTCTAAAATGAGATAGTTTACTAAACCCCACAGAACTGTATACTTTAACAGGGTGGGTTTTATGATTTGTGACTTATATCTCAAAAAAGCTGTATTTAAAGCACTGCAACAACAAAGTTGGAAACACCAACAACAAAAAACATGTTTCAGATGATGTTAGCAACGTTGGAATGCTAGACTCCTGAGGTCTGAATAGTTCTCAAAAATATTCTAGGACAACGATCTTGGTTTGCTTGAATTCCACCCTGCTCCCCAGATACTTACTTTTGCATTAGCCTCACATCAATGACCATGAATTATTACTACTTCTGCTCTAGAGGACTCTCTTTGCATGTTAGGGAATTATACTAGCTGCTATTATTATTGTATTTTTACATTCTATTTTGTACATTACATTCTATTTTATTATGTTTTTATGACCAAGGCACACAGTGCTTTATATCACTATGCATTTAATATCTATGCCATAAATTGGTCATAAGGATTATGACTGGTTACATTTTTCAAAAATGAAAGTGGGACCTAAGAAGTGAAGAAGCTTTCTCAAGGTCAGATAACTCACAAAAGAACCGAACTCTGTCTGACTTCTCAACCCATGTTTAATTAGTATTTCATATCAGCCCAATTCTAAACTAAAGTATGTTTCCCATAATTGGTAGTCTTTGTTTTCTTTTTTGTTTTTAATTCCTCCTTCATGTCGCCTACACAGTCTAATCCCTCTCCTACCTAACAGTGCTTCACTCATTTGACGATGGTTTTCATGTCCCCTTAAGTCTCACTCCTATCTTAGATTTTCAAGTTATGGTCTTGAGCCACTTTCCTCTATCTGTTTAAAAAGTGTGGTGTCCAGAGATTACAGAATAGGATAGATTACTGCAAAACATGCCATTGTAGGCACTTTGAAAATAGATTCTTACTCAGGTTTCATCAACCTTTCAACCAACCTTTAAAGTCAGCTAACATTTTGTACACTTTACAAATGACAGCATAGAGCTCAGAGAGGCAAAGATTTGGTCCAACCTCACACAGCCGTGAAGTAACAGATCCAGGGTTTGAAACCTTGTCTGGTTTTTATTGTCACTACTTACCTGAATTATTTAATAGGCTAGAAATCTCCCATTTCCTCAACACTGTAGACAAACAAGAATTGACTATATTAGCAGGAAGGATCTTCCCGAAGAATTAAAATTCTCCAAGCAGCTGGAGGTTATAAATCTTAGGGTTGGAAGTTAGTTGAAGCCAAGCTTATTTGTCATAATTAGAAGTCCTTAACATTTCAGAAGGGTGCTTTGTTTGCTGAGCTGGCTACCCTTTCTCAAAAGCGAAAAGCAACTCTTTCATGTCATTTTATTTTATTCTGTTTTCCTCCTCACAGAGAGGTAGTGTCTGGGTGAGAACATTCCTCTTCTTCTTGTTCCTTCTCCTAGAGCACCCTTTTCACTGAAAGACTTTTAAAAATGTGGCATTTAAAAAAAACTTGGCAGTTATTTTGATTAGAGCATGAAATTTGCCTTTTATGCTGAAAGATATTTTTTTCTAAAAATTTCCAGAGTGATTGTACTGCTTGGCAGGGGGTTGAGAATGGGGGGCGTGTACCTGCCCTTGATTTGGAGGCCTCTCCCCTCCGAGGGTGAGCTCTGGTCACCTGCAGGACTTGACCAGAAGCCTTTTCAGATGCCCAGCCCTGGCCGCTGAATGCAGAAAGTGGGCTTTATTTTTAATGAGGCAGCTGGTTCCAGGGCCGCCTCAAGTCAAGCTGTGACAACCAACAAGACTGTGGAAAACAGTAAACAAATTGCAGTCTTCTTCCAAAGACTTTGGGAATTCCCTTGGAAGTGAGTCAGCCTCCCCTTCCCAACAAAGGAGAAGGTGACCCAAGGAGCCCCCCTGAGAGATGACCTTTGGTTCTCATTTTTACTTTCAAAATGAAAAGTGAGGAACTGAGGGTTTAGTAAAGAACCACAAAGGCAGGTCTGAGCACCAATATCTCACTTCTCCAAGAGACAACCCATCTGCTGGAAGTGAAAGCAAACTCAATCAGCAAGTATGTGGAGGGTCAAGCTCTCAGTGACTTTGCATACATCGTCTTCCTTCCTAATAATCCTTTGTGGTAACTAATCATAAGTATATATATACACACATGCATATATGTATATATGAACATATGAAAAAATACATTTTTAGGTTCAAGTTCCAGGTCTACTTCTTAATACATGAATAAAATATATGAATACATATTATATATATAAATTATATAGAAATATATTGATTATATATAATATATAGGTATATAAATGTGTATTGATTATATATAATATATATTTGAATAATATGCATATGTATATATTAATATTCAAATAGTTTATATATAAAAGGGTCAACTAATAGGAAGCAGACCTAAAATTTGAACCCAGACCTGTGTCACTCCATTCATTTGCTACTCTTTCTCAGATTCTCACAATAGAATAGAATAAATATTTTCTTCCATGATTCCATGAGCTTTCTTGGTATATCATAGAGTTAAAGAAATCATTCATGTTTTCATGAGGGAACTTTTTTGTTTTTCTTTCTAAGCCTCCTGACCATTCATGAAAGGAAGGGGTCAGGGTTTGGGGGCAGGGTTCCTTAAGGCAGTGGCATTCGAGTAGAGCCCTGAATGAAATGGAAATGCCACCATACAGGTTCCTGAGAGATTACTCTAGGCAGAGGCACCCATTAATATCACATCAGTGAATTTACCTGTGAGGAAAGATTATTATCGTAAGCATCAGCATGCTTTTAAGGACTTTGTATTCTGAGGAATCTCTGTTCAGTGGGTGATATTCTGAGTACCATGTGAGTACCATGGTTACAAGAAAAGCCTCCAGTTGTTCCAGAGAGTGACAGCCTAGTAGTGACCCACAGAACTGAGCTTAACCTGATGACTGGGGCAAATCCTTGTAAGACTGATTATTCGAGAGCAGGCCTGCCCTTTCTGTAATGAGCTATAAAATAAAGTTTAGGCTTTATGGGCCATAGGGTCTCTTTTACAACTACACAACTTTACCATCACAGCATGAAAGAGGCCATGATACATGAGTCGTTTGTGATCCAATATAACTTGGTCTACAAAAACAGGCTGTGGGTTAGATTTGGCCTGTGGGCCTGGTTTGTTGACTCCGCCCCTAGAGTGAACCCCTCAGGGACCATTTGAAGTCTGGACGGATGTCTGCCCTCATGTGAAGGCGAGCCAACTGTTAAGCTTTCTGGTTTCTTTCTGGCTTTTCATTGCCTTCCAGCTCTACCATCATTCCCGCCTCAGCATCTCTCAGACCTCCTGACCTGGTGCTTTGTCTGTGCTCTGGGCTGGTCCACTCATAATCAGACATGTTAGAATCCTTTCTAAATGGAGACTAAATAGGTTCTAAGTTAGCAGAAAATGAGTAAAGGGGCAAAGGGAAGACCTAAGTCGGCCCCACAGATAATTTGCCTGTGCTTCAGAGGGGGTTCCGGAGGATCTGGGGTCTTTATTTGCTTTACATTATATTCTCAGCTATTTGGGGGAGCTCAGGATTCTGGGTAAAGTAAATGAGATGGAAGTATAGAAGTAAAACTCAAATAATTGGATCTTTGAAACAACTTTTATCTTGTGTTTCTAGACAGATTATTTTTTATGAGAACAAAACAAATATCTACAACAAACATTACTACTGTGAATTTATTGACTTTCTGGTATCAATATATAGAGTCCTTTTTCCAGTACTTCAGTGCCATAAATTAATACAATTGAAAATTTGTGGAGAGATGAGCCTTGGCATAATAAGGTCCTGGATAGAACTTCATACTGGGCTTTGGGGTCACATAGGGGTGTAATAGGGCTGTCACACTATACAACCCTGCAGGGTACCACTTGAACAAACCATCTGAACAAACATGGTAGCCCTGGAAGGAATGGTGATTGAAAGTCAAGACTGACCAGTCCTGTGACCTTTAGCAAAGAATGCCAGCTCTGAGTCACAGTCTCATTATCTATAGCATGAAAAAGGCAACATCAGCCTCAGAGGGATTTGGAGAAAATTAAATGAAATAATGTATTTGAAAATGCTTTAGCATTGTGCCTGGTACTCAATAGCCACTCAATAAATGATATTTCCTTCCACTGAATGAATGAACAGATGAATGACAACATGCAAAACAATAAATCATAACAAAAAATTATTTTTTGAAACTTTTATTTAAACCACAGAAAATTGGGAAAAGGTAGGTTTGAAATCTTTTCTACTACAAAGCTAAGAGCAATGGGGTTTTCTTTTTTATTTCAGTTACCCACAGATTTTTGTTTCCCACCACCAAACGGTCTTACTTATTGATGCTGGAATGCAGTGGCTTGGAAGAATGAGACCTTTCACTACACTCATGATATTTGTAGATAGTGGGAACCTACTGTATAATAAAGTATGGACAATTGCAATACAGCTATCTATACACTGAAGAT
The DNA here is from genome assembly GCF_008692025.1 of Phocoena sinus. Taxonomy (NCBI): domain Eukaryota; kingdom Metazoa; phylum Chordata; class Mammalia; order Artiodactyla; family Phocoenidae; genus Phocoena; species Phocoena sinus. The sequence goes on from NC_045767.1 coordinate 38,994,455, forward strand.
TTTATAAAAAACTCATGGGTCAACTTTCTGAATATCACGTTTCCAAAACACAAAACTGGTCATGCTCTCAAGAGTCTCCTTAGCCTAGAACATGTTGATTACTCTCTGTAGCTTGCAGGTCATAATCCATTCCATCTCACAAAGCCCATCCCCCTTGCTATTTAGCAGAGCATTCTCTAATAACTCTCACTTACTTTTCCCTAACAGAGTTGAGAGACACAGGACCTCAGACTTCTGTTTTCTCCATGCCACACTTGGACATCTGCTTTATTACAGCAGTGAGAAGGTAGATGATTACAAAGCTAAGTCTTTGTCCTTGCACTAAATTGTTAGCTCATGGATTGCAGAGAGGGTGTCGCCATCTTAATTCATCTTGGAATCCACAGAGTCCAATACATTGGCCAAGACTCAGTAGGCAAAGCAATAGTATTTGTTGAATGAATGTTTGCTTTATAGAGGATGATACCTATTAAATGTGGCTTCATCACTACTCTACTAACCCTTGGTCTTGTTCTGGGTGTAAAATTTTAAGTAAATTCCTGAAAATTTTCTTTCTTTTTTTCATTAACTCCATTTATTATTTTCTTCTATATAATTCAAATAAACTTGGCTATCTGATTTCTCAATTCAAGGGGGATTAAAAACTAAATCAGAACTTGACATTCTTTAGAATGGAAAGCTGAAGTATGGAAGTTTACTTTTACTTCCCTTCAAGGGAGGAAGGAAGAGGGGAAGGTGGGAAGGAGGAGGGACTTCACCTTTCTTAATCACATTCTTCTCGGCAGGCACTGTGCAAGGTGCTTGATGGGGCTACTGCAGGATGAGGTTACTCTTATATGAGGAAACTAAAGCCCAGGATCCCCCAGCTCACGTGTGACAGAACTGGGGTGTGAACCCTGCACGTGGTTTAAAACTCTGTGTGTATACGTGTATTTCATCCATGATGCTGTAAAAGAAAATGACATGGAAAATAAGGAAAAGAAGGCAGATGTTTCTGAGTCTAGAGAATCATGCTTGACAGTATATTTTATGAAATCCTAGATTTCAGCAAAAATGATTATGAGCGTTCTCTGGGGAATTTTGCCGTTGGAGTAAGCTTTAGGTACATTTGTTAAATTCCTGAGCTTTAAAAAAAAAAAAACCCGTATAGACTATGCTTTCTCAACCTCATTGCATGTCACTAAAATACACTTCATCCTTGCTGTGCATCCCAGAAACAATGAGAAGCCAAAGAAAAAAGCAAACAGTAGAGCTTTGCCACTTTGATCAAAGTACTCACTTTCTATTCCTTCACAGCAAAAAGTGGGAAAGCTCCCCATGCAGAAAAAATTCTGCTGTATTGCTCACACAGTTTAATCAGAACATATCATTGTTATTTCATTGCAATTCTTGATATCAATAGTGTTCCTTAAAATGGAAGATTGTAAATTCCAAGCAATAAAATCGATAGAGCTTTCTGCCATTTCTTTTAGTTGGCATTCGATAACTGCAGTAAGTACACCACCAACATATGATTGAATTCAAACCATACGGTTGACAAATTGAAAGTATAATCTACTCGGCAGGTTAAAAAAAAGTTAACTTTCATTGTGTAGTTACATCATTTCCCCTTGAAAGAGGTGGGATAAGGAGTTGAGTTCAGGTTTTTGAGTCAGCACTATTTTTGAAGGCCATGCTAAGCCTGGCAGGGGGGGTGGATATAGAAGCAATTAATACCTTAAATGGCTTATCTAGAAAGTGAGACAGGCATTTATATACAAATGCAATACCTTATACATAAATCCAAATGCAGTTGTTTGAGGGATAGAAATGATAAGAGGAGGGACGTATAAATTCTGTCTGAAGATTCCTTGAAGGTTTTGCTAAGAAGAGGATGGCTTAGCAAGGTTTTGAATAATGTGTAGGAATTTTCCAGGTGCATAAGGACATGGAAAGAGCGTTCAATCAGAGAGAATAAGAGGGGCAAAAGTATATGGACATGAACCATTGAGGTGTGTGAGGGAATGTACAAGGCACTGAGCAGTGCTGCAGTTTAAAATGCAATGGGGCCTTCCCTGGTGGCTCAGTGGTTGGGAGTCCGCCTGCCGATGGAGGGGACGCGGGTTTGTGCCCCGGTCTGGGAGGATCCCACATGCCGCGGAGCGGCTGGGCCCGTGAGCCATGGCCGCTGAGCCTGCGCGTCCGGAGCCTGTGCTCCGCCACGGGAGAGGCTGCAGTGGTGAGAGGCCCGCGTACCGCAAAAAAAAAAAAGAAAAAAAAAAAAAAAGGAATATCAAATGTAATGGGAGGAAAAGTAGGATGATGTTGTGCTGCTGAACAAGAGATGTGATGGGGAAGAATGAGTTAATGAATATTGAGGTGGGCTAGAACCAGACACTATAAAACACACAAATGCCTAAAATAACCCATTAAAAAAATTGAACTAAATAACCCATTAAAAAAATCTTAAAACATTTTTAATTAATTTCAAAAGGCACAGTGAATGCACTCCCATATTCCCTATCCAAATATTAATCCCCACTCATTGTTGTTAAGTCCCAGAATAAATACAGATACTTTAAATCCTGGATTGCTGAAGTTCACATTTTTTCTTAGAAGAAGAAGGAAAAAAAGGTAAGAAACTCAACACTATTAAATCCTACCTCTAATTAAAATTAGGAGTGGATTTAAATTAATATCCAGAAATAAATCAGCAGCTCAAAGAAATGAATACAAATGTAAGAAAATGATTATATTTTCCAGCAAATATTACTAACACTTTCTAAACACATCTGCTTCAGACTGGAGTTGATGAAGCAAGAAGTGACTCCTACAGTGACTAAGGAAGGAGAATGAGAAAAGATACTTGAATTCTGGGGACTTTATTTCAAAATCTCTCTTCTGGGCTCCCCCAGATGAAGATAGATTAAATGCATGGCCTCAGATGTACCCCTGAAATTCCTCATTATGTGTGCAAAAAATCTCTTTTAAAAAGCATTTGAGATACCAACCTAGCAGGATTTCCAGGGATGACTTATGATTTCTGCCATGAAGACCTACCTCATTTGCAAACTTTGAGTCCACATGCTGCCTGGATTGACAAATTGTAATTGTGATCAAGACGTCCCGATTCTAACCCTAGGGTAAGACATTACTTCTTTTCAGTCCTCCCATCTATAACATGGAAATAGAATTGTCATGAACATTACTTGACGTGGCATCAACGTATGCACATTTAAAAATGGGGCTCCATCTCTCACTTGATGGCCATCACTGCTGCCCAGGAGAGGGTCTTCATTTGTCCCTCCCAGTTCGCTTGGACGCTCACATTACTTCCTCAAGCTCATCTTCCTCACTCCCGTGTAGCTCTACTCTGTGTCCTTCTACACCTTGTTGAACTGTTAGATTAAATAAATATCTTAATACACTCTATCCTTGGTCAAAATCCTTCATTGACTCCCTGTTGACTCTAGAATAAACTGTTACATCCTTTAGCTATGTATTCATGATGGAACTCAGCATATCTTTCCAAAAACCAGCTACCAGACATGCCAGGCTACATCCCTCCTCTGTGCCTTTGGGCATTCTCACTCTCTGGCCTGATGTTTCATTCTGCTATTTCTCACTCACTCAAACAAACAAAGAAACAAACCAGCAAAACACCTCTGTGGAGACCCTCCCCAAGATTCTCAAGCAGATGGAGCCCTTCCTTTTCCTCCTATCTGTGATCCTCCCCAATCTGACTGTGGAATCCTTGAAAAAGGACTATTGCTCTATCACTCTTCATCTTCAGAGCCACGCTTAGAGCCGTCATGAAGTTTTCATTTGGTAAATGATTGTTGCATTCGACTGCCATCAACCATTCTGAGATATATGTGAGTAGCCTCTCCTGGCCCATCCTGGCAACTCCGAGGAGCTTAACTGAACTCAGCACGGGGGTGGATAGAGTTAATTTTGTTTCAGGATCTGCAGGCTTGCGATAGGGGATGGCAAGAGCACAGTTGTTCAGAAAAAGTGCCTTGGACTCACAGCATGAAGCAGAAGTGATGTATAGTGGCTGCTCCACAGGCCGATCACACAGGCCCTGGGGATTTTCTCCTCAGTAGCTGTGAGTCACTGTGGCAACCGCATTTCCCAAAGTTCCTTTCAGGGGAAAGAGACTATTTTATGTAAGGAGATGTTGGCCATGCTTCAAACATCCCATTCTAAAGGAGAGTAATAATCAGAGATCTTCTCTTTAAAGACTTCCCCATTCTTCTCTCTCTCCCTGCACTCAGTCCAGTGCTTCTCTGCCTAAGGAGGCTGCCAGGATCAGGATACCTCGTTTTCTAACACCCTGCAGGATTCTCAGTTGCCTATGGTACGTGGAATATAGTGCAAACTTCCTCACTTCACACCAAAGCCAGCTGTCTTTTAGCTTTAGGTTACATAAGCACCCTTTGCCCTCCAGGCCAAGTCAAAATTTACTACTCACTGCTCTGCCAGTTTGTTACCCTAATATTCTTCCTAGTGTCTGATCAATGGCAATAGCACAATAAGGGAAGAATACACAAGCACCTAGTTAATATATCTTGAGCCAGGAATTGTCTTGAAACTTTTTGAAAACTGTACAGCAGGTTCATTTTACTAGATTTTACAAAAGAGGACACTGACGCTCAAAAGATAAGTAGCTTTTGCTCATGTCTCCTGAGTCGTGAATGCGCAGGTCAGATTTGAACCCGGATCTCTCTTTTTCCACCATACTACAATATCTCTGGTCATTTCTTTAAGTGACCCCCAAATGCACCTGCTTCAGGAAGACGTAACCAATTACAAATGTAAGAATTTGTGGTGAAAAAGCAATTTAAGGCTCAGTGACAAAGTTGTTTCTCTGCCATTCCAATTTATCATGCTTTCAGCTTTTCTTGGGTTATTTCTGCTTAGTGAAACATCAATATCTTTATGCTTCACCATTTTATTAAGTATATTAAATAGGGGAATTGAATTCACAACATGTACTTTGAAAAGCACAAATGCTCTGCAAACAGAGGCAGTATTTGAATTATTATCATTGTTATGAGTTTTTCTCTTGCTATCATTTGTGGTTTTGTTGCTTCATCTAATCGGTCTATTTTATTGTATACATAGATTTGGTGGAGCCTGCTAATTGCTTTCCCAATATCCATTTTCCCTTCCTTCCTTATTAATGAAACTTTGGGTGTTTGTTCTATGGCAATGTTCCCATCTAAAAACTGCATTTTCCCTTTTCTCTAGTGTCTGGGGATGATCGCACGAGATAATTTGGGACAACTTTCATGTAAGCAGAAATCATTGGATGGACTCTTATGAATGATCCTTGAAAAGTGGACTTGGCTGGCCAGTATCTATTTTTCCACCTTCCTTTACATATTTGCTTGTCTGGAATGAAGAGATAATGTTTGGGATTGGACTACCTTGTGACCATGAGGACAATAGCAAGATACCCACGAAGACTTTATCCTCAACATCTTTGAGTCAATAAACCAAAGCCAAAACCACTTACTCTTGAATTTCTTGTTATGAAAGAAAAAATAAATAAACCCCAGACTTGTTTAGGTCACCATTACATGGATTTTCTGCTATGTGCTGCTAAACTAAATTCCTAAGTGACACAGTCAGCAAAAGGAAGCAAAGTGTATTATAAACATCCTGGACTAGAAGTCTAAGATCTCTTAACTGGTCTTCTGGTTGCAATTCTTTCTTGTCAGGTCTCCACATTTTAGCCAGAGTGGTCTTTCCATTGCCTTGTTTAAGATCCTTCAACAGATTTTCATTGCCCTGAGGATAAAGTCAGAAACCCTTTTTGTAATTAAAAGCCCTTCCTGGATCTGGCCTCTGCTACCTCTCCATCCTTATCACTTATCTCCTTGCTACTCTTCCCTCCCTGCAGCCACGTTAATCTTGCTGCTCCAATGCACCACGTGGTCCTTTGGGGGTTTTGTTTGTTTGTTTTTGTTTTTGGTACGCGGGCCTCTCACAGTTGTGGCCTCTCCCGTTGCGGAGCACAGGCTCAGTGGCCATGGCTCACGGGCCCAGCTGCTCCGCGGCATGTGGGATCTTCCCGGACCGGGGCACGAACCCCTGTCCGCTGCATCGGCAGGCGGACTCTCAACCACTGCACCACCAGGGAAGCCCGGCCCTTTGGCTTTACGTTCTGATGTGCTTACTGCATTTACTTCCTCCTGCTTATACCATTCTCCCCCATCGTGACTCCTGCTTATACCATTCTCCCCCATCGTGACTCCCTCTTTAAATATCAAAATAAATGGAATACTACATACAAATGCCTTCTAGACTGGCTTCTTTCATGCCACTGTGATGACTTGCAATTACTTTCTCAACGTCTTGTACACTAGACTGTAGATTCAAAAAAAGTCGGAGCCCTGTCTGTCTCATTTAGCATCATATCCCCAACATTTATTCTAGTGATTGACATAAAGCGGGCACTCAGCCCACAATATCAGTGTAAACTCAGCAAATCAACTATCCTGTCTCAGAGTTTGCTTTTGGGAGAAACCAAAATTAAGGTTCCAAGTGCAAATAGTTCATTTGGAAGAGGAGCCCAGGAGAAATCTGGGGGAGTGGAAAAGTGAAAGAAAGTAGGTAAGGAAGCTAATAAGGAGGGTCCTATCAAGCAATTTTTGATTATGGCACTGTGGACAATAGCTTATTATACTGAGAAGTTCTGAGAAATACTGTGAAAAACTTCTCAGAGGGGCCAGGGAGCTAGGGCATTAAGCCATTGACTCCCACCATCAGCTCCCACCAGCCATTGTTTAGGGTGATTGGATGGGAGTGGGAGTACAAATAACACCCCAGTATTGCTGGCCTGTCTGGCACGCAGGCAGAGGGAACTTGTCTGCCAAAGAAAACCAAGCCTTCGGGGAGAGAGCCTGGATGCTGGCAACTGGAAGTGAGGCAGGGTTCATGGATGGTAAGTGCTGATGGGGTAAAAGCTAAGAGTGGGTACCCATGGTGTCTGCCGCATCTCTGCACCTCTCTCAACCACGGCTCCCCATCCACAGGATGGACATGACAACCACCTGGGATATTTCTGCAGAGTGAACTGACTGCACTTGGAGCACTACTCTGCTGATAAATCATTAATCAAGTAATATTGTTCCACATGGTTCTACATGAGAACATCCCTTTTTTTATGTTAAAATTGTAACTTATTTTTATCATGAACCAAGTAGAGCCCTGCCAGATCATCTGGAGAGAAGACCTGATGAGTATTATGTGCATCACTTTGTTTACAAGTTAATAGTTGTAACAGGTAGGGAAAAGGTTTAGCCCAAACCTTGTGCTGAGAGGTGGTGGGCACTATGGACAGAGGTGAGGCTTTCTAATCAGGTAGATATAGTGCCCTCTTCTTCCCACATGTAAATCTGTGGGTATCTAGGTGGTAACGGACCTTTCCTCATTTATAAAATATAGATGATAATTTCTATCATCCATGTTCATTAAGAAGATTTATGTGTCAGGTGACAAAGATTAGATGATTAAGAAATGTAAAACAGTATAGAAATTGAGGTTTTGAGGTCAGATTATCTGGGTTCTTATTTCAGCTACCCCATATCTCCTAAGCTAAGCTTCAGTTTCCTCATCTGTTTAACGTGCATAGTAATAGCATTGCTACATTATTTTGTTTTAAGGAGGAATGAAGTACATGAAAAATTTCCTGGCATTGAGAAAATACTCAATAAAATTAGTTGCTATTATTTCTATTAGAATATTGGTATTAATATTGTTTTTATTTTTCAAACTAATATAACATTATATAATATTATAATATATATAATATATATATTATTATATTATATATATAATATTTAATGTTATATTAAAAATTATAATTTTTTTATACCAAATTCTACTCACGGATCACCATTCAAGTACTTTGGGGTTTTTAATCATTTGGGAAGTTTCAATTTAGAAGGGGGCCTGGGACTTCAAATGATCCATACAGAAAGAATGGGGGATAATTTGGTGTTCAACTGTAAAGCTTCTATCTTTCATTCATTCCAGACCTTTTCCTTCCTGCTCACCATCACTGTCTTGCTGGTGGCTGGATCTAAATGAAGTATTGCCGTAAATTAACTGGCTAACCAGGAGTCATCAGTCCTCTCTTGAGGGTCAAGTCACTAAATGGTCAAATTGATAAGAGTCCTTGCTGGCCTAACCCAAATCACTTCTCAAACTCCACTAAGTGTTGGTTTAGCACATTTATCCATCACCCTGAGATGCCTCTAAGTTACTTTAGCCTTAAGGTGCAGAGCTGACATATTAGTAAGAATGCCTTTTACATTTAGGCTATCAGAAATCTCCTTTCAACCATGACTTTAATTGCTCATTACAGATGGAAGTCAAGTTTGCAGTAAGCAGCACATTCGTGCATAAAAGAGGCCAAAAGTTCAATGCATTTTCTATGGGAGGCACAGTGTTACTTTTAAAGATCAAACTCTGCTCAGATTTGTCATGGCCTTTTAGAACTTGAAGGGATCTAAGGGGTCTTCTAGTTATAATTGCCTTCTTTTACAGACGAAGTACATCAGGCTCAAAGAGCTTAACTAATTGTCCAAGGTCATATACAGCAGCACTTCTCAAACTTTAATAAGAATAGGAATCAACTGAAGGGATCTTGTTACAATGCAGATTCTGATCCAGTAGGTCTGAGGTGGGTCTTGAGATTTTATATTTCCAACAAGTTTTGCAGGGATGTAACTACTGCTGGCCCACAGAACATTCTGAGTAGCAAGGATATTCCATGAGGGAAATAAGAAGTCAGGATTTTTTGATACCCAATCTAGTGTTTTATTTTTTATCACCTGGATTATCCCTGAAAACCACAAAGGCTTAGAGTGATGACAATCATGTGTCACTTGGGGAGGAATGGTATACTTTCTAATTAACGAGAGTCTAAATTTGCAAAATTCTCAAGTAAATTGTCAACATATAGATTAGTCAATTTGAATGTCATCAAAATGCCCAATTATTGTATGGTAGGTATTATGATGTTTCAGACAGAAGAACAACTTTTAGGAAGAAAGAATGAAATTCTACAGTCATAGGAGTGGTACCAACAGACAGTGCTTAGCTTCTATTTCTGTATAAAAATGGCTTCAGCTCAAGAGAGCCCCATTACTTGAGGTCATGCCTCTTCCCAAGAGGCTCTGCATCCAATGACTGATCCACGGACACACCAGGTGGCCATTTTTCCTGGTCCCCAATTATGTCATGAATAGATTTCTGTTATGAGTTAAATGTATCCTCTTCAAATTGATATGTTGAAGTCCTAACCCTCCACTACCTCAGATGTGACTTTAAACAATTAATTAAGGTAAAATGAGGTAATTAGGGTGGGTCCTAATCCGATATGACTGGTATCCTTGTAAGAAGAGGAGATTAGGGCACAGACACATACAGAGGAAGATACTATGAAAATTCAAGGGGGAGACATCCACCTGCAAGCCAAGAAGAGAGGACTCAGAAGAAATAACCCTGTCGACATCTTGATCTTAGACTCCTAGCCTCCAGAACTGTGAGAAAACAAATTTCTATTGTTTAAGTCACTGAGTCTGTGGTACTTTGCTATGCAGCCCAAGCAAACTAATACAACATTCTTGGTAGTTCTCACAACTTCCACGTTGATCCCTCGGCTTGTGAAATAAGAGCTTTTGTAATAGGAAATGCCAAGTGGAAGTCTCTGAAATTGAAATTGTTTACTCCTTAGCTGAAGCAACACACATAAATAATATTGCACATAAGGGGAATGGTAGAAATCTGCATTGCCCTTAAATACTTAAAAATTCAGAGATGATTGTCCCTACTATTTTCCAATTTAATTGTCCATACTTGTTCCTATAAAATCATATGGAACTACAAAAGACCCTAATAGCCAAAGCAACCTTGAGAAAAACGAACAAAGTTGGAGGTATCATGCTACCTGACTTCAGACTATACTTCAAAGCTATAGTAATCAAAACAGTATGGTCCTGGCACAAAAACAGACATATAGATCAATGGAACAGAATAGAGAGACTAGAAATAAGCCCACACACTTATTAATCTACAACAAAGGAGGCAAGGATATACAATGGAGAAAAGACAGTTTCTTCAAAAAGTGGCACTGGGAAAACTGGACAGCTACATGTAAAAGAATGTAATTAGAACATTTTCCCACACCATATACAAATATAAACTCCAAAAAGATTGAAGACCTAAGTATAAGAGCTGAAACTGTAAAACTAGAAGAAAACAGGTGCAGTACACTCTTTGACATAGATCTTAAAAAAATATATATTTTTAATCTATCTCCTCAGGCAAGGGAAACTAAAGCAAAAATGAATAAATAAGACCATATCAAACTTAAAAGCTTTGCACAGTGAAGAAAACCATCAACAAAATAAAAGAGCAACCTACTGAATGGCAGAAAGTATTTGCAAAAGTTGTGTCTGATAAAGGGTTAATATCCAAAATATATAAAGAACTCACACAAATCAACATCAAAGAATCCCCAATCAACCCAATTAAAAAAATAAGCAGAGTGACAACCTAGGGACTGGGAAAAAATATTTGCAAACAATGAGACCGACAAGGGATTAATTTCCAAAATATTCAAACAGCTGATACAATTCAATAACAAAAACAAACAACGCAATCAAAAAATGGGCAGAAGACCTAAATAGAGATTTCTCCACAGAAGACATACAGATGGGCAACAGGTACCTGAAAAGATGCTCAGCATCGCTAATTATTAGAGAAATGCAAATCAAAACTACAATGAAGGATCACCTCACACTAATCAGAATGGCCATCACCAAAAATCTACAAATAATAAATGCTGGAGAGGGTGTGCAGAAAAGGGAACCCTCCTATACTGTTGATGGGAATGTAAATTGGTGAAGCCACCATGGAGAACAATATGGAGGTTCCTTAAGAAACTAGAAATAAAACTGCCATATGATCCAGCAATCCCACTCTTGGGCATATATCTGGAAAAGACGAAAACTCTAAGATACATGCACTTCAGTGTTCATAGCAGCATTACTTACAATAACCCAGATATGGAAGCAACAGTTGAATGGATAAAGAAGAGGTGGTATAAATATATCTATATATGTATATACACGATGGATAGAACTAGAGTGTATTATGCTAACTGAAGTAAGTCAGATAAAGGCAAATACTATATATTTTTGCTTATATGCGGAATTTGAAAAAAATAAAACAAATGAACAAATATAACAAAACAGAAAGAGACTCACACATATAGAAAAGAAACTAGAGGTTACCTGAGGGGAGAGGGCTGGGGGGAAGGGCAAGATAGATGAAGGGGACTATAGGGTACTAACTACTAGGTATAAAATAAGTTACAAGAATATAATGTACAGCACAGGGAATATAGCCAATATTTTATAATAACTTTATTCAGAATATAAACTATAAAAATATTGAATCACTATTTTGTTCAGCTGAAACTAATATTATAAGTCAACAGTATTTCAATTAAAAAAAAAGAAGCAGAGGTGATGGTTCTTACTATTTCATAATTTAAGCCTAGACAGTTTCCTACAAAACACAGATGGATTCTGGAAAGTGATAGTAGATTACTTCTAACTCATCCAAGTAGTAGCCTCAATTACTGTTGCTGGGTGACATGTGGGATCTTTACTAGAGCAGGTTAGCCTGTCTCCAGGTATGTGGCATGTGACCATTAATTTGACAAACCTATTCTTATCCCAATCAGAAAGAGGATTGGAAAGGCTTACATTCACCTGGACTGAGTATATATTTGCTGACCTGCCCCAGGGCTATGCTAACTCTCTCATCCTCTGTTGTAATATGTAGTTTTAGTATTAAGGGTCCAGGACCAACTGGACATTCTGCAGAACATCACTCTGGTCCACAATATTGATGAGGTCATCTTAATCAGATGGAATGAGCAAGATGTGGTTAATACTTTGGAAACCTTGCTAAGATACATGTGCTCCAGTGAGCAGGAGATATATTCTTTAAAGATTGAAGACTGCCACTCTTCAGATACACCTTTTCAGTCAAGGCATGGAAGAAAAACACTGGAACATGCATAAGTATCAAGTTCTTATCCCACAGCAATCCTCCCGTTGTAGAATGAAAAAGTGGCCTATTTATTTTAATGTCTGTCGTTTCATGGACCTTAAGCCATATGAAAACCTAATCAACCATGACTAAATTGGACACTTGCATTTTCTTCCTGTTACAGGACTGTTTGATTTTGATGATGAAGTGAAGCAGTACATGGGAGACACTTAGTAGTACCTGTTATATAACAAACTCAACAAATATTAGCAGGTCCATTTGATGTTAATTATTGTTGCTTGACAAATCCTTACTGAGTGTCTGCCTGTTATGTTCCAAGCTCAATTACAGAAAGCCATCTCACAAAACCAGAGCTAATGAACACCTGAGTTTAATTCTAATAGCACTGTTTTGAAGAGGAAATGAGTTCATATATGTATTAAATAGTTAGAACAATTTCTAGCACATATTTATTGCTCAAAAACTAATTATTAATGGGCATCCCTGGAGGCTCAGTGGTTAAGAATCGCCTGCCAATGCAGGGGACACAGGTTTGATCCCTGGTCCAGGAAAATCCCACATGCTGCAGAACAACTAAGCCTGTGAGCCACAACTACTGAGCCTGCATACCACAACTACTGAAGCCCATACGCCTAGAGCCCATGCTCCACAACAAGAGAAGCCACCGCAATGAAAAGCCCATGCACCGCAACGAAGAGTAGCCCCTGCTAGCCACAAATAGAGAAGGCCGGCTCGCAGTAATGAAGACCCAAAGCAGCCAAAAAAATTAATTTAAAAAAATTAATTATTATTAAATTAATTTTCATTTTCTATGGGTAAACAAAGTAGTGGGTTTACTCTTCTAGGGAACATAGAGTCAATATGTGTTATAGATCATAAGAGAAAATTTTAGAAAGATTAGTCTGGAAAAGATCCAGGGAAGGTTGGATAAGAAAAAGACTTAGATGAGACCAGTGTTTCTCACCCTTGGCACTATTGACAGTTGAACCCAGATGACGCCTTGTTGCAGGGGCCTGTGGTTTTCATTGTAGGACATTCAGCAACATCTAAAGAGGGTAGCAGCTCCCCTGTTTGACAACCAAAAATGTATTCAGACATTGCCAATTTTGCCCAGGGGTAAAATTGCCTGTGGTTGAGGACTGCTGGACTAGATGGAAGGAGGGATAAGCTTGAGTTGGGGCAGGAATATAGGAACTAGCTATAACAAGTATTGTAAGGAGGGATGGGGGAACTTGGTGGTTAATTAATTGAGGAAGTCAAAGGAAAGAAGAAAATAAAGATGATCCCAAGTTTCGTGTCTGTTTGCTGAGTCCTTGGGGGTAATGGTGATCATGTATATAGAAAGAGGAAAGCTGGCTTATAAAAAAAGTAGGTGAGTTTTTAATTTTTTAAATTATTGTTAAAGATTTTTAATTTTCTAGTGCAAAATCCTTGGAGGATAATAACTGCCTTTTTTTTTTTTGGTTCCAGGTGGTTTTGCATACATCATCTCAACTACTGGACAAGGTAAGTCATCATTTTTCTTCCTCTGTACACATAATGAGATTCTGAGACTAAGTTGACCTTCTCAAGGTCACAGGGCTTGTAAGTAGTAGAGCATGATGTGGACCCACATGTCCTGACTTGAAAACCCATGCTTTGTCCGTTGCCCTCTACTGCCTTCTGTGGTATAGAAGTGAGTTCTAGGGGAAGAGTATTTGGAAGGTACCAAATCAGTATAAAGGATGAAAGAAGCTCACTTTTCCCAGGCAGTGAGGGCAACAGAATTACAGTGCTTTGGATTTGTCTACAGTCAGCTAAAACGGCACTGTGGCATTTACAGGACTGCAGTCCCAGAGATGTTCTCACTTACATCTGGCCTTTTCCAGGAAGCAGACAACTCCAACATGCAGTTGGAATCTAACACCCCATGCACACACACTAACAGTGAATCATACGGCTGTGTTTTCTTGCCTTTAAACAGAAGGCTGATTTTGGCAACAGGGTACCAATTCCACCTCCAAGTAGCTATTTCTCATGTGCTCTCTTCAAGAGTAGAATTCTCTTCAGTCATGTTAAAATCCCTTTTCTTGTAGATTAGAGCAGGTGAACCAGGCACGAGGGATGGACCAGAGATGGACATTAGGCCGATGGACATTAGGCCAGTGAGCAAAGTGATGTGGGCAACCTCCCTGCAAGGGTGAGGTCATCTTTCTTGAGAATTACACTGCATGTGTTAGCTCTCAAAATGCTTAACTTTAGCACACTTACCTGGAGCAAAAATTAAGGGTAAGCATTAACCCAAAGACAACAATTCTGCAGAAAGTGATTCAAAAGCCAAAAGGTATATACTGATATACACAAAAGATGTCTTAGAAAGGATTCATAATAAATTGCTAATAATGGATGCCTCTGGGGAGAATCAGCATGGAACAAGGTCAAAACAACTTAATTTTTACTGTATATATTTTTTGAACATTTGAATTCTTTTTTTTTTTTTTTTTTTGCGGTACGCGGGCCTCTCACTGTTGTGGCCTCTCCTGTTGCGGAGCACAGGCTCCGGACGCGCAGGCTCAGCGGCCATGGCTCACGGGCCCAGCTGCTCCACGGCATGTGGGATCTTCCTGGACCGGGGCGCGGACTCTCAACCACTGCACCACCAGGGAAGCCCGAACATTTGAATTGTTTACCATATGAATGCCTTATTTGAAAAAGAAGCACACTGTGGTAAAAATTGCTAGAACAGTAATGGGGTGGGGGTGCTGAGCGGAAGAGGGCATGCGAGGGTCTCTGGAGGCCCTGTTAATGCTGTTTCCTGAGCTGGATGTTGATTAGCCAGATGTGTTCACTTTGCGAAAATTCATCAAGCTGTCTGCCAGATGATATGTGCACTTCTCTTTACGTATGTTATATTTTAATAAAATATTCAATATGTTTAAGGAGTTAAACAAGCCAAACAACAGAAAAGTCTATTAGAGTAAATTTGGTAGACTGAGTGGTTCACTCATTTATGCATTTATTTAGGTTAAAAAAAAAAAAACCAAAATGTATTTCTTGTGTTTATTTTGTGATGGAGAATACAAAAGTGACTAAGGCAAGCTCCCTCTCTGTGAGAAGAGTAGCCTTGTGATGTTGAAAGGAATTTAAATTACAATGAAGCAAGGCTGTGTGTATTAGTTACCTATTGCCATTGCAACTAATTACCACATACTTCGTGGCTTAAAACCACACAAAATTATTCTCTTACTATCCCGGAGGGTAGAAGAGCAGCATGGCCTCACTGGGTTAAAATCAAAGGATGTTCCTTTGGAGGCTCTAGAGGAGAACCTGCTTCCTTGCCTCATCCAGCATCCAGAGGCTGCCCACATTCTTTGGCTCATGGTCTCCTCCTCTGTCTTTAAAGCACATTACTCCAACCTCTGCTTCCATTGTCACATGTCTGTTTCTGACTGTGTGTCATTCGCTTCCCTTTTTTCCTTCTTTCACAAGGTGGGTGATTACATTGTACCCTCCAAGAACATCCAGGATTATCTATCTCAAGCTCTTTAATGTAATCATCTCTGTACAGTCCCTTTTGTCATGTAAGATAACAGATTCAAAGGTTCTGGGGAGGGGCTTACCTGGTGACGCAGTGGTTGAGAGTCCGCCTGCTGATTCAGGGGACATGGGTTCGTGCCCCGGTCTGGGAGGATCCCACATGCCGCGGAGCAGCTGGACCCGTGAGCCATGTCCGCTGAGCCTGCGCTCCGCAACGGGAGAGGCCACAGCAGTGAGAGGCCCGCGTACCGCAAAAAAAAAAAAAGGTTCTGGGGATTTGTATGAGGACGTCTTTGGGGATGTCATTATTCTGTTGCTATAGATTGAACATTTGTTCCCCCCTAATTCATATGTTGCAACTTGTTCCCCCAAAGTATTTGGAAGTGGGGCTTTTGGGAGGTGATTAGGTCATGAGGGAGGAGACTTCATGAATGGGGTTAGTGCCCTTGTATGAGAGACCTCACAAAGCTCCTTTGCCCTCCTGCCACATGAGGGCAGAGGGATGGAGTCTGTAATACCAGAGGTGGCTCTCACCAGACATCAAGTCTGCCAGTGCATTGGTCTTGGACTTCCCAGCCTCCAGAACTGGGAGAAATAGATTTCTGCTGTTTATAAGCCACCTAGTCTATGGTATTCTGTTATTCCTGCCTGGACAAACTAGGACATCTATATACCACAGTGTATAATGTAAGTGGCTCAAAGTAAGGGAGTCAAAGGAGAAGCAGCCAGAATAGTCAGTGTGGGGCATCAGTGGGGTTAGGAGGCAGCAGGTATCAGGTAACATTCTGGTGACTGAAGGAAGACTAAGAAGTCAGATGGAGACAGGTGTGCATAAGGGCCCTGAGGGATGCCAGAGATGATAAATTACTTATAAAGGCTGCCACAGAATGTTATCCAGCAGGCTTGTCCAGGTCCAACCACTATGAAGGGTTTTCTTGTAAAAGCAATCTTTTAACCAAATCTGAATAATGAGTAGGAAATAAATGGGAAAGAAGAGTGAAGGGAGAGCATTTCAGGCAGAGGAATTAACCTGTGAAAAATTCAGTGGGGTGAGGGGGAGTGAGCAGAGTACATATGAGAAGCTGATGGGCAACATGACCATCAAGCTCAAGGAGAGAGAATTAGAGGGAAAATGTCAGGATGAAGACAAACAATGCCTTTTCCATTGCCTGGAAGACCCTTCACCTTCTGATTACTGATTCATTTGTCTCATCTTTTAAGGGAAACGAAAAGACATAAAGGTCTCTAACCAGAGGAGGACATCTCCCAGGGATCAAAGCCTCAAACTTTGGAAAGTAACTGCAGCTATGGGGTTTCAGGTAGCATCTTGCAGGAGGGAGCAATTCAGGTGAACAGAGCCCATTACAGTCTCACCTATTTCTAGATTGTTCCTCAGCAGTAGCATCTTCATGATGATAGACAGTAACACATCTGCACAGAGTTTTTAGAAGCTTGAGAGAAAAACAGTTTAACTTTGCCAAGTGTCTTTCACATTCTTAAAACGACCTTCAAGTTGATATGCTTTGTAGGTTACTTAATATGTGAGAGGGCTTGCAAATTATGAATTATGTCTTTGTCATCATCTTGATTTCTGTGCAATTAAGGCTCTTCATTTCCTTTCTTCTAGGTAGCACCAGAGTTAGGGGACCTGTGACACTATACACAGGGCACTTAAGATTTGAATACTATGCTACCTGCGTTAGTTTTTTATTGTAGTTATTCACGTTTTTCCCTGGCTATGCCCATTCTAGCTTTCCAAACTATTCTAATGGTATTCTCAGAGTGAACTATGTGTTCCAGCCAGATTTCTTTATTCTCCATTTCCCTGAATAAAACTTTTGCTTTTCCACCTCCCTGCCTTTCCTCCTGCCAGCATCCCACCCACCATCCCTGGGATGGACAACCCATCCTTCAGGTTCCCAGTGCCTTCATCTCTCAGTGAAGCTTTTCCCGACTGAGCCAAGATGCAGAATATTTTCTCTTTCTTAGTTTTTTTTTTTTTTTTGACATTATGGGGGCAGTCAAATGTGGTGGAAGGATATGAACCTTGAAGTTCATAAGTCCAGGCTGGCCATTGAATAGTTTGGTGGAAATCATCTCATCCCTCTGATTTTCATTTTCTCCACATTACAAATCAGCAAACAAAAGCAAAACTGAGCTCTATTTAAGAGAGAAAAATGTTCTTCAACAACCATCTGCCTACACTTTGTTCTGATCTCTTAGCAATTCGAAAAGTATCTTTGGGTTAGTTGGCTATATTTACCAATACACCTTGATAAGTCCAACTGGGTGTGAAATGTGATGAGTTCCTCTTCCTCAGAGAAATGCCAAGAGAGAAAAGCAAGGACAAAGTAGTTAAGGTTCTACAGAGGAACAAAAATAATAGGACACACATAACTATATGTAACTATATGTACACATAACTATATGTAAATAATTTTATTTTAAAGAATTGGCTCATGCAGTTATAGGTTTGGCAAGTCTGAAAGCTTCAGAAAGGCAGCCTGGAAATTGTACCAAGAGTTGATGTTGCAGTCTTGAGTCAAAAGGCAAGTCTGGAGACATCCTTCCTCACTGAGGGACATCAGTCTTTTCTCTTTAAGGCTTTCAACTGATTTGTAGAGGCCCACCCATTACGGAAGATTATCTGCTTTACTCAAAGTCTAATGAATTAAATGTTAATCCTATCTAAAAAATACTTTCATAGCAACATTCAGACTGCTGCTTGACCAAAAAAGTAGGTACCATAGTCTAGACAAGTTGACACATAAAACTAACCATCACGAGAAGTGATTTGTTCTGCTAAGAACTTGGTAGGAATTAGAAGTTCCTGAAAGCAGCTAACAAAACTAAGAGTAGTTGTGGAAAAGTAGTAGAGGTGGCAAAGCTCAAAATATATGAGATGGTCTTGAGAGAGGTAGTCCTGTGCAACTTGATAGAAAGTAATCAGGAATGAGAAGAAGCCAGTGAGGTTTCCCCAATATTATGCAAGGCAAAGAAACTTTAAGTAAAGTTTGTCCAGATTTTTTTTTTAAGAAACTCATTCTCTGGTGCATTCAGTGAAATCCTTACTTGTTAATCTCAAATCTTCAGCAATCTCTGAAAAGTATTTATTTTGTGGTCACTTTGGAGAACAAAAGGAGAAAGAGGCTGTCTCAATATTTGAGTTGTATGAGAATAAATCAACTGTGGGAAGTAAAACACAAGGGTGAGCCAGAAGTCAGCAGAGGGAGGAAACTGGAGCAAGAATTGAATAGGAAGTAAAGTCTTTAGATCGCTGGTGGTAGATGGTGGGGAATGATGTATAAACCATTTTATATTTAAAATTTCAGGACAGGTGACCTCAGAAGACAAGAGCATTTACGGATACTTGGGCAGGTGACATGTGGGTTTCAACATTTTGCAGAATTTCTGGGATAATTAAATTAGGAGCTTATCTCCAGACTTAGTACAATGCATAGTAAATAGTAGGGGCTCAATAAATGGCAGTAACTATTGTCGTTGCCTTTACCACAGATATTAACATGTAGTAGCTATTTGTGAACATGTCTTATGTGCCTTATCTCTGTGGTCACTTTGTACAGAGACTGTGTCTCACTAGCCATTTCATAAAGACTCACAGACACCTCCTACTTGAAAGCACAGTGCAGAACACCTGGGAGATACCATGATGAACACATTGATCTCTTCTAAAGTGAATTCATAATTTAAAAGGGGAGATAAAATGCACACAGATAATTTCAATGAGAGTTACGAGAGCTGCAAAGCAGCAACTCAAGCAGTGGCCCTTGATTTTTTTTGTTGTTGTTGTTTGGCCCATAGAAAGCTTTAGTATTTTTTTCCAGTTTGGTTCAACATTTCAAAGTCTGGAAATTTTATATAAAAATCAGGAATTTGTTAAGTTTCTCTTGAAAAAATTGTAAGTGTGCCCTGCTCCAGTTCTAGTACCAATAGGTGTTCAATAATGTTAAGTGAGTTAGTGAATAAATTAAGAAATAAATGAATGACTAAGGGGAGTCACCAGTATATCAAAATTCTGTTTATTTCAAGACATCAGGGAGCTTGTCTTGTTTACCTCTATACATACAGTACATTAAAATATGACATTGGGTCAACAAACATTCATTGAAGTAATGATGAATCTTTTCATGAAGAAGAGTAGATGATCTGCAGAACCTGTTGATTTGAAAGCCTTGCCAGAATTCCAAGCTGGGAGTCTACAGGTAGCTTCTGGCTCCTTTGACCATAATTTACTAGAAATTGAGGGTCTATTTCATGCCATGGGCCAAAAGGAAGGAGGAGAACCAATGAGAATGTGCCTGACTATAAGCCAAATTCCCAAAGATATAGAAAACAACCTGGAACAATGTCAATAATTGTAACTGTACCGTTTATTGAGAGCTCTAAGGATACCAACTGCTGAGCTAAACATGTTCTCATACAGTCCATTTAATCTTTACAACAACCCAGTGGTTTTCTGTTTCAGTTTTCGATGACATCAATAATGCTGCGAAACAAAAAGCTATAAAACTCACAATAAGAGATCATTATTGCTCACATATCTGGGGTCAGATGAGAGAAATCAGCACAGTGCTGCTGATCTTAGCCAGCTCACTCACATCTGCAGGTCAGCTGGTGATTGGCTTTGGGTAGAGTGCATCTGCTCCACGTGCTTCTCATCCTCCAGCAGGCTAGCCCCAGCACGTTCTCATGACGGTTGAAGAAGTACAAGAGCACGTGCAGATCTGTGCTAGTGCTTTCTCAAGCTTCCATTTGGATTACATTTTTTCACACTTTGTTGGTCAAAGCTGGTCACTAGACTGGTCCAGATTCACAGGGTAGGGGAACAGGTTGCACATCTTTAGTGAGGAACTTCATAGTGGCAGGCGAAGGGTGTGGATACTTGGAGGATGAAGAATCATAGCTATTAACAAAATAAATCTTTCACAAGTAGGTTAAGTTAACCCAATTTTTATAGGGAAACTGAGGCTTATTTGGTCCTTTCCCCCCAAAATGGTGGTAGAGTTGCATTTCAATCCATGCTCTCTCAAGTTCTACCTCACATTTACATTATCATCATCCTAATTTCGAGGAACACCGATAGCCTATGAATGTCAGAGATACATGTACCTTCACTCCAAGCTGAAAATCTTGAGACAATTTTTTTCCCTTTGCTAGAAATTGGAGATATGGTAAAGAAAATGAATCTCTTCAATAAAAACACTGGATGTTATAAATGGAAGAGGAGAGCAAGGGGTGAGAAACCCGAAAGTAAAGAGACGCACGTGAGCACTAAATGGAAGGAAGTTGAAAATTTTCCCCAAAGAGGTGACATTTGAGTGGACTTGGAAGGTGACAGGAGGTCACTGAGAAGAGAAGAGGGGAAGGGGCATCTTGGCAGAGAGATCAGTGAGAGCAGATTTATAGAGGTGAGAAACAGAACAGAGCTTTCAGAATTGAGCTGAATGCTCTGTACTCCTAGAGCACAGGTTCTCACACTTTAGTGCATCAGAGTTACCTGGGATCCTTCATTAAAAGACATCTCAGGGATTTACCTTCATGGGTTCAGATTTAGCCTGTCTGGCCCAGAGGCCAGGATTAACCTTTTTACCAAGCAGCTCAGTGACTCTGATGCAGGTGGCACATAAACCCATAGTTTGAGAAACACTCTACCTGTGAGGTGACAGTAGCAGAGAGAAGATGGGAGATAATGTGGTCAAGTATCTGGGTTTGGATTAAGAAAGATCTGGAAGGACCTTTTCAAGGTATTGTTCGAGAACTTTCAAAAGGACTTGAAGGCCATGTTGAGGGATTTTGAGCACAGTCTCTATGCAGAGAGGACCTCTGAATTGTTAAATTGGGAGAATATTATCATCAAGCTCAAATGTTCACTGCCCTCACGTTGTAGTCGGATTAGAACAGGGAGAAATCTGAGTAAGAGACATTACTTAGGAGGTGATGGTAACAGATCAGGTGAGTCACCATCAGGGATTCAGGTGATGCTGGAATATGAAATAATTTGCTCCTGGCCATAGCTGTAAGTTGAATGTACTCAGTAATTATGTGCTGAATCAATGTTTTAAATGTACAACATGCATATTTGGAGTTGGGGAGATTAAAGACTTTTGCAACATCAGCAGCACTCACAAAGTGGAATTGAACATACAATTGGTGGACCCTAATTTTTGGTGAGTTTGACGTTGATGGCACGTATTCATTCAGAAATGAATCCTCTTACCTGGATTTAATCTCCTTTCAATACAATCTTCTTGGAGGGAGCATAGCTCCTTTATTGAAAGATCGTTAAACATACACATCTCCTTCCAAGATTAATTAGGCGATCTCTCTGGGTACATTCTATTAACCTGTAATTAGACTGTAAAGATACTCACGCTCCATGACACACATTTTAATTGCACCTCACTGTGTACTGATATGACACACACCACTGGAAAACAAGGCAGGAGGAAGAAAACTGGCTGCAGAGAAAAAAGCGGCTTTGGCTCCTGGGCTGCATTTCCGGGCAAGGCAGCTCTGGCTCCCTGTCTCCCTTTAAACAATGCCTTCTGGAAGACTCTCCTGTGAAAGACAGCAGGAGGCGGGATTCAGGTGTCTGGATGTTGTGCAAAATAATTTGGCTCCACTCCATCAAACAGGTTTATTTGTATCTTTCCTAAGTTCCTCCTCTTGCCCTCTGTGTATTTCTGGTAAGAACCAATGACTTTGGATGCATTTACCACTAATAATGAAGAACTTTGGGAACAGCAGGACAAGAGTTTGTTCCCCATTTTACAGATGCAAAAACTAGGACTTGGCAACAGGATCAGAATCTGGCTCTTCTGGTTTCTAGTCCAATTCCATTCTAGAATGCTCTTGTCTGCCTAAACCGGGCAGGTGAGTGTAAATCCCAGACCATGCTCTTAGAAGCTGTGTAATGGGATAGGTTATCTTCCCAACCCTCCTCCACTTACTTATTGAAGGAGCATTTCCTGAGCACCCATGAGCCACAGTATTAGAGTTAATGCTTTGCGGAAGCCTCAGTTCCTGTCCTCGTTGAGTTTACAGTCTAATATCAATTAATGACACTTTTGATGAGTGCTGTAATTACAAATGAGAACTATAAGGTGTTGTGAATATTCTCATCCATCAAAATGCAAATGTTCCCTATCTCAACAGGACTCCCTTTTTCTGCTCTTACAAGCATGTATGATGGTGACGTTTTTTGTTGCAAAGCAAGGGATTCAGAAAAGGAGTATGAGAAGGTTAGCAGGGAGGAAGAGAACTGAGTTCAATGGTGTCCCTGCAAATATATGAACATGTCTTTGCTCCCAGACACTGTAAATGGAAAAGGGTCTTTGTGGATGTATAATAACTAAGGATGTCAAGATAAGATTATCCTGGATTATACAAGTGATCCCTAAATCCAATGACAAATGTCCTTATATGAGACAGAAGAGGAGAGACACAAAGAGGGGAAGGTCATGTGAAGATAGAGGCAGAGATTGTAGCGAGGTATCCATGGTCAGTGAACACCTGGAGCCACCAGAAGCTGGGAGAAGCAAGAAATTTTCTCCCCTAGAGACTTCGGAGGGAGTCAGGCCCTATGACACCTTGATTTTGGACTCCTAGCCTCCAAACCCCTGATAGAATAATAAATTTGTGTTATAAGCTACCCGCTTTGTGATAATAGGTTAAGGCAGCCTGAGGACACAAATCCAAGATCCAGGGCAGGCAGCACAGGCACTGTGGGAGGCCAGCAGGCACATGGCAGGCAGCATTTAGGGGGGCACTCACTCTTAGGTCATGCGAGCACAAGGGTGGCCATTGCAGGAACATGGCAGTGAACCCCAGGCACCTAATTCGACTCTGTGCACGGAAGGATCTACACACGGTAGATGCTCAGGAGATGTCCCTTTGATTTTATCTTTTTGTTATTGACTCCCTTCACTGTCTGTGTCCATCATATGATTTTTGGAGAGAAAGGAAAGCCAGCGATAGTTAAGTGTTCAACTTTTAACATGCCAACCTGACCTCAATTCTGAAAATTTTTTCTGAGCTAAGGGACATAATTCTCATTTCAGAGGTGAGAAACTGAGGCAGGTGATGGGTGACTTTTCCTTGTGTTGGACTTAGGGCTAAAACCCAGATGTCTGTGACTCCAGCCCAGCTACCTCAAATGGCTAAGTTTGTTAGCCCTTGACTCACTCACAGGCTTGGAATTTCTGCTTTCTTTCTGATTACCTGCTAATGTACTATTCACTCTTTTTGATTTGGAGTAAGATATTTTGCCTTCAGGTGGCTTTTGGTCTAGTAAAGGGAACAAGAGCTAGAATAAACCATTTAATGTAAAGAAAGGAAGAAAAAGATAAATATTAAGTAGAAGAATGAAAAATAATGAGGGGTTGCCTGGATGTGGAACCCTGCATCTTGGTAAATAGGAACATACAACCGCATAGTCCAAGTGGGAAATGCCCTTGTTTACACATGAATTCATTTGATCCAAGGCTACTTCTACTTCAGTTGGACCAAGAAGCTGTCTTCTAGCTCTTTTTCCGTTGAGCTTCGGTATTTAAAATATCTTCAAAGCAAGCTAGGAAATAACTTTCCATTTTGCCAATGTTTGCTTTTCAGTGTTTTGAATGAATCTTCTTTGCAAACTGCTAAGCTAATTGAACCACCACCATTTCAGCTGAAAAAACATTCTGCCTTGCCAAAGCACATTTACTTGTGTACTCAACTTCATCAATGAGGGGGGCCAGAGCTAGGGGAAATAATTGTTTTTGGCCTAAATGCCAGGTGCAGAATAAAAAGGTTTTTTTTTTTTGATTTGTTCTCTTTTGGGGAGGATGGGGGCTGACATTTGAAGGGCCTACTTCACACTCCTGAGAGATATTTTTCTTGGTTCAGAAGTGCAAAGAATGAGTAGCTCAGAGAAGTGACTTGCCCAAGGTTATAGACAGAAGGGTTGCTGTCAGGTCCCAGCCCAGGTTGTCTCATCTAGAAATGGCCCATCAGCTCAGGCCATAGGCTAACTGTTCAAACACTAGGAGAATTTAATTTCCTCCCTGATATCTGTGATTTGATTCAGTGAAAAAAATTGAAATTTAAACTCAGTTGTATAACACTGCTGTGATCTTATTTGATAATGTCCTATGTTCCAAATATGCCATTCAACAATTGCCAAAAAAAAAAAAGCTCTAAAAATACACTCTAAAGGAACATCAAAACTTGCCATGAATCAGATTCATTTGAGCAACGTATTACCTACCCTTTAAAAGAAATCCAACTTATTCACCTGACAGATTTATAAAACTAGGTTATTTCACCATAAAACCAGGTACTGTATATGTGCTACGGTTCTAGAAATGTGCTGGTGAATAGTCAGATTCTTCTTCCCAAGTTCAAAACAGAACTTAGGGACAAAGGGACTGAGATGCATCACAATGGGACTAAGATGAGGTATAAGTCACCTTTGTCTTAAGATCAGCAAAGGGAAATTGACACTCGGCAATGGAGAGATGGGAAGCTGAACTGGAATTCACTTTGAAAAAAATATTTAAAAAAAAAAAATGAAAATTGTGTTCAGCTCAAGGCTGAGCTTTCTTTCTTTCTACTTTTTCCCCCCCCAAAAATGCATTTTGTTTTAAGTCCATGTAGTAAGGAGAGCTGGGCTACCCAGGTGGCACTGGTTGGAACAAAGAGAAAACTGTGGTCTATAATTAAGACATTGAAGCATCTGCACACATGGGTCAAAACCTTTCCCTGTTTGTACCATGTGTTCCATAAGGGTTGTGTGAAGGAATGTTAAAGTACTTTGGGAACATTTCCAACATCTTGCCCACACAGACCACTTGTGCAACAAAACCCATCCCTCATAGAGGTAAAACCAGTTATAAGGTCTTCTTAAATGTGTGAGACTCCGGTGCTGTAATCCTGGGCCCCATAATACCAAACCCCTCTCCTTGCCAGGGAAATGTGAGGCTGGGTCCTCCCATGAGGGACCAGGGCTTTGTCCAGGGAGGAGATGGGTTCTGGTAGTAATGGCCATAAAATGAGTCCAGGTTCCCACTCACATTCAGTATAAAATCAGTGCTGTGGTTCCAGTGAAAAGAGCCCTCAAAGGACAGCCTCCTCCTATACCTTGTGACAAGAGTGACAAGGCCCCAGCCAAGACCATTTCTGAGCCGGAGGTTGTAGTCTGAGCCTAAACTTCTGAGGCTCCTCCCTTCTTTTTATTCCATTGGGGCTGCCTTCTTCCTTCCAAGAGTCAGCAGTCTGTTACTTTCAAGCCACTCAGCAGTCACATCCCACCCCCAGATGAGTGAGAAGGCTGCCCCCAGACTCATGACTAGGCCTCTGCCTCAGGAATAGAAGTTCATCCAAAGTGAACTTGCCCCTTAATATGGTAGATACGTGTCTGTCTGTCAAGTTTACTTATAAAAGGTGATACCCAGCTCTGTCAGTCAGCACAGGGCCATTGCCTAAGACCAGCATCATCTCCCTGGATTGACCCCCCACTGCCTGCTGAGGCCAAGTGCCCTCTGGCAGGGCCCACATCAGTTCTACCTTTGGATGGCTCCTCCCTGACCCCCATCCCCAAGGGGGCTGGCCTAGTGAAGTGGCCCCTGACAGATGCCCATTGAGGGAAAGGCCACAGCTGGGGGCTTCCCCAACAGCCACCAAACTCAGTCTGGCCTGCAGGATGAGTGGAGCAGGGCCTTGGTCACCTCTCTAAGCCTGCAGCTCACTGCTGTCCCTTCCCAGACAAATGGCCAAAGGAAGTGAGTTTGGGTTGGGGGTGTGTGTGTCTTGGTGGTATTCAGAGGGTGTGCGGGAGGGGATGAGACTGGGACATCCATTGCGAGTAAGCAGGAATCACAACTCCGTGGTTCTGAGTGGAGACACACCAGCCTTCCTAATATGAAGTTTCACTGAGATTCTCTGCCCTGTCGGCCGGTTCACGTCTCTTTCTGTACACAGGTGTCCACCTGCACATGAGCACTGGATCCTGCACTTTCTGTACCCACTTAACCCCCACTCTTCAGAACTCAAGGGAAGAATCCTTTAACCTCAAAGGACATGGGAAATAGTCCACACTCTGTCAGCCTGGATGTAGCTCCTAAGTTCCACCACGTCATCCCTGTTTTTCTCACGGAGAGGGTGGCTCATCCCCACTCCTTTGTCCAAAGTGAGAAATCATTCCTTCTTCCCCAGACACCTCTCCCTCACGTGTCTGGCTGCCTCTGTCAGGAGCTCTCTGGAGACTCCCAGTCAGGGGCCCAAGGCCTGGCTTCCTTAGGAGAGGGCTCCACCTCCATTGGAACAAACCTTCTTGCCCATCTTGGAAAGCTCCCTGCCTAGGAGTAAAGCGAAACTCAGGGAAAACAAGCATCCTAAGTCACCCAGAAAGGTCGTGGAAACCTGGAACTCTGCCTGCCCCTCCTGCAATCTTGACAGGCCTATGTCCTGTGAGAAGCCACTGGCAATCCCACTCTCAGGGTTCCCCCTACAAGCAGGAAAGTGACTGGTCCAAGGGGCAGTGACTGGATGAAACTGGCAAGGTTGAGCTTTCTAATGTTTGAAATTTACCTAGGTTTGGGCAAACACCATCTGATATTTTGAAGTTAAATGAACTTTTCTATAAATGGGTAGGTTTTGATATATGAGTGGCCGAATGACATAGCCAAGAATTATCTGTGTCCCCAACACACAACACTCAGCTTGGTACTTGGCATGTGGAATGTAGTTAATAAAACTTACTGAACAGAAATGAGGTTATATTTAAGTGGTTCGGTAACTGAATATTGGGTGGGTCAAAAGGTCCGTTCGTTTTGTTCCCTATGATGACTCTAGTAGCATTTAGTTGTCTTTAACTTCATTGGAAACAATTTTGTTAGATTGTATGTGACAGCTGTCATATCAGTGTGCTTTTTAAAAAAAGACTTATCAAAATTGGTGAATTTTTGTGTAGCCATTTTAATATTGAAGATGGAAGAAAAAAAGCAACATTTTTGGCATATTATGCTTTATTATTTCAAGAAAGATAAAAACTCAACTGAAACACACAAAAAGATTTGTGTAGTATATGGAGAAGGTGCTGTGACTCATCGAACGTGTCAAAAGTGGTTCACAAAGTTTCGTGCTGAAGATTTCTCACTGGACCATGCTCCACGGTCAGGTAGATCAGTTGAAGTTGATAGCAATAAAATTGAAATAATAATTGAGTGCAATCAACATTATACCACTCGGGAGATAGCCAACATACTCAAAATATCCAAATCAAGCGTTGAAAATCATTTGCACCAGCTTGGTTATGTGAATCACTTTGATGTTTGGGTTCTCCATAAGTTAAGTGAAAAAAACCTTCTTGACCATTTTTCTGCATGCAATTCTCTACTGACACATAATGAAAACGTTCCATTTTTAAAACAAACTGTGATGGGTGACGAAAAGTGGATACTGTACGACAATGTGGAATGGAAGAGATCGTGGGGCAAGTGAAATGAACTACCACCAACCACACCAAAGGCTGGTCTTCATCCAAAGAAGGTGATGTTTCGTATATGGTGGGATTGGAAGGGAGTCCTCTATTCTGGGCTCCTTCCGGAAAACCAAATGATTCATTCCATCAAGTACTGCTCCCAATTAGACCAACTGAAAGCAGTACTCAATGAAAAGCATCCAGAATTAGTCAATAGAAAATGCATAATCTTCCATCAGGATAACACAAGACCACATGTTTTTTGATGACCGGGCAAAAAGTGGTACAGTTTGTCTGGGAAGTTCTGATTCATCCACCATATTCACCAAACATTGCACCTTCGGATTTCCATTTATTTTGTTCTTTACAAAATTCTTTTAATGGAAAAAATTTCAGTTCCCTGGAAGACTGTAAAAGGCACCTGGAACAGTCCTTTGCTCAAAAAGATGAAAAGTTTTGGGAAGATGGAATTATGAAGTTGCCTGAAAAATGGCAGAAGGTAGTGGAACAAAAGGGTGAATATGTTGTTCCATAAAGTTCTTAGTGAAAATAAAAAAATGTTTCTTTTATTTTTACTTAAAAAACCAAAGGTACTTTTTGGCCCATGCAATACTTTATGAGTGTCTTAGTCCATTCAGGCTGCTATAACAAAGTTTCATAGACTGGGTGGCTTATAAGGGCACTAACTCCATTCATGATGGTTCCACCCTCATGACATAAGCACCTCCCAAAGACATCACCTCCAAATACCATCCCACTGGGCATTAGAATTTCAACATATGACTGTTGGGAGATCACAAACAAGAACACCATAGCAACAAGTTTTGCCTACAATTTCCAAAGTCAGAAAACAGTTTTACAGGCAAGTAAATGAAAACACTGTTATTCCTCTGAGTTAGTGCATGGAAATTCCTACCTCAGAGAAATAAAATGGGTAGTACTCTCAACCACCTCATTTATAGACAAAAACTCCAAAGAATATCTGAATATCATGCTTATCTCTGTAAAGCCCATTAGAGTCCAAATTGGATTAGGTGTAAACCATTCTAAGAGTATAATAGCTAATACCCATATTACAATGTTCCAGGCACTCTTCTAAGTGTTTCACGTGAGCATGTTAATGCACAGCTCCACTGCAACTCAATCTATACCATTTACAAATGGAGACACTGAGGCCAGAGAGGTTAGTTAACTTTCCTACTATAGGCAGGAAATGGCAGATCCCACCATTCTGGCATCAGAACCCACACCATCTGGCTTATTAAGCACTGCCCATGTTGCTTCTTTAATGGACACTCCAAATCCTGAAATCCAGCCCCAAAGTCCCTCTGCTGAACTTCCTTTTTAAAATGTTAAACCAAATTATTCTCTATACAGTGGACATTATTACTTTTATGTTCATTTTTACTGTTGTTAAGTTTATTACTAATTACTATGTTTCAGGGACTTACCTGAACTATCTAGAATAATGGTCACCTAATTCTTGGGAGATGGCTATGCTAATTCCATTTTATATAGGAGAACATGGGGGAGTCTCAAAGTGAGTAAGAGGCAAAGTTTGGATTTAAATCAAGGTTGTTTTTTTTTTCTCTGACTACCAAAATGAGGTTTCTTTTGTTTTAACAAACTATAGGCATGTTGATATTTAACTTATAATTTCTTGCATATCCAAAGCCTATCCTAAAACAGGAGGTGACATTACTCACAGAAACCAGGCTGCACCTGTGACTCATGGTGGCTGGGTCACCCCTCTCTAGGCTTCATCTTCCAGTCTCGAAAAGGGCATCTTGTAAATGCTTCTCTCGCCAATCCCTTCCAGAGCTGGAGGTCTGTTAAAACTTGATTCTGTGCCATTCGTTTTATTCTTCCACCCTCTCTTAGTTTTGTACTTGGCGTGTCTGCCTGTGTGAGTAGGGGTGGGAGGGGGTGAGGTCCCCTGGGCGCGAGTGTGCAGATGTGCACAGCCATTGTTTTAGATAAGCTTTGTTATTACTCAGGGCACTTGTGGGCTGTTTCTTTGTTTGGCTTTCTTCTTCCCACTGACAGCTAAAGCTGTAGTCTTTTGTTTGTGAGTGTGTGTCTAGAGCCCCTGAGAAGGACTGTAAACTTGCCCTTGTGTCAAAGGCACATGGCAGCTGGAAAGGTGAACTGAAGCAGCCGGGAGCCCCGCCTGGAAAGGGGGTTGGGGTGGTAGTGATTCCCATGGTGACTCATGGAATTTCTTATTATATATAAGTCAAGGGGTGGGGGGCACTACATCCTAAGTGGCCTTGTTCAGAGACACCTGACTGGTGGGTGTGTGTTTCTCACCATTGAGCATGTTTTGATAAACTAAAGTTTCTCTGTTGGCAAAAAGAGGAAAGCATCCCTGGCTGTGCCTCTCTTATGCCCCAGGCATTTTACCCTGTCACCTGGGTGTCAGTCGTGGTCCTCTGACTCTTTTTTTTTTTTTTTTTAACATCATTATTGGAGTATAATTGCTTTACAATTGTGTGTTAGTGTCTGCTGTAGAACAAAGTGAACAGCTATATGTATACATATATCCCCATATCCTGTCCCTCTTGCGTCTCCCTCCCATCCTCCCTATCCCACCCCTCTAGGTGGTCACAAAGCATGGAGCTGATCTCCCTGTGCTATGTGGCTGCTTCCCACTAGCTATCTATTTTACGTCTGGTAGTGTATATATGTCCATGCCACTCTCTCACTTTGTCACAGCTTACCCTTCCCCCTCCCCATATCCTCAAGTCCATTCTCTAGTAGGTCTGTGTTTTTTTGTTTTGTTTTGTTTTTGCGGTATGCGGGCCTCTCACTGTTGTGGCCTCTCCCGTTGCAGAGCACAGGCTCAGGCCACAGAGGCTCAGTGGCCATGGCTCACGGGCCCAGTTGCTCCGCGGCATGTGGGATCTTCCTGGACCGGGGCACGACCCCATGTTCCCTGCATCGGCAGGCGGACTCTCAACCACTGCGCCACCAGGAAAGCCCTTTAATATGTTTTTATGGAGCAGGAGGGCCATGGAGATTGAAGTGCCAAGGTAAGTCCATGGACATCATTGTGAGTCATTGTTCCAGAGATAAAGTGAATTTTCATGTCACTGAACTACTAATGGGTAATCTTGATCTGGTCTCCTGGTTTTGTAACCAGTTTAATTCTTAAAAAACATCACTGTCTGTTTACTTGGGTGACCCAGTCTAGATTATCTGGAAGATTCTATGGCTCACAGTGAATGTCTGGGCTGGATTGTGAGACTGGAATTTCACCCTTCCTGTCTCTGCTCCTTACACAGCCAGCAGATAACCAGTGTTTCCAGTGGGTGGGTGTGTGGTTATCAACAACGAGAGATATTCATCTCTACCAGAGAAGGCCTTTCAAGTAACACTTACCTTACCAGGCAACTTGTTCCAGTGACTATTTCATTGGGGGAAAAAAGGTTACCCATAAGTTTGCAATTTGGATGTATATTTGCAGCATGCATTAAAGTTTGCCAAAGGAGGCTGTGCCTGAAGTATGATGCCGAGACAATTTGTGTGATCTCCTTGGTCTACATGGTCCTGCTGACTGGAGAACATGCAAGTAGCTCCCCAATCAGCAGGATCAAGTTCCTTTTGATGACTGACTGGAGAAAATTCTTTTACGATGATATCATTTGATGTAGAAACCTCCATGAACTCAGTATAGTGAGGTTTAATACATGTGGGAACCTACTGTCCAGCAGCTCAAATCAGATCCTTCTGACCTGGGTCAGGCTAAATAGTGTTGTAATATTCTCATAGATCGTATCTGCTGAGGTTTTATGGTCCAAGGTCTGTCCACAGCGTTTCACTTACATCTTCTCATTTATTCCTTGAAATAGCATCATAAGGTAGCTACGAACTTCCACTTCGCAGTGGCGAACACTGAAAGCCAGCAAGCTGAGGAACTTGCCCAGGGCCACTATCTGCTTAAATTTGCCAGGACTAGAACCCTCCCAGGCATTTGATGCTTCAGAGATATCACTCTCTCTCCCTGGAGCTTGGACCTTTTCTTTATTAACAATAATGATAGCAAGATCTATTTATATTGATTTAAAAGTCATTGAGCTGGGGATAGAGCAGTGGCTTTGAGCAAATGCCTGATGGGAGTTATTTTAGTGGAACAAGGGTAGTGCAGGAAGTGAACACCTGCTCACTCCGCAATCTGAGAATGCACAGTTCTGGTGGCAGGGATGATAGGGATGAGGAATAAAACAGGTATTACGGATATCGATATAAACCAGACGTCAACCCAGATATAGAACCCAGTAGAAAGACTTCTACATTATAACTGCAAGCATTTAAAGTGCAAAACCGAGACTTCTCTGGTGGTCCAGTGGTTAAGACTCTGTGCTTCCATTGCAGGGGGCATGGGTTCGATCCCTGGTCTGGGAACTAAGATCCTGCATGCTGCTCCGTGCAGACAATCAATCAATCAATCAATCAATCAATCAATAAATAAGCAATTTGACAAGATGACTGAAATATGTGTAGACCCTTTAAAAACAATAAAATGCAAAACCATCTCAGGTTGAGAGGAGCTTGGACAAGACCGTAGTGGAGAGCCCCACTCCGGGTCAGGTAAGGGGCCACCCTCATCACCCACCCATCACCCAGTGGGAATCCCTCAGGTGTTGAATCCACCCTTTACAACTTCAATGAAAATAAAATTGGCATCAGGATGTCCCCCAGTCAAAATGCAGGTGCTGTCTATATTCTACACACTTTGGGTGAATGTGTTTCTCCCTTTCTTTTCTTACAGTTCAATAAAGTAGGGGAGTGCGTGGAAGGTGGCTGACTGGTGCTGAAGGGGGTCCCTTCAGACCACGATTTGGAGATCTGTAGAGCAGTGTAAGTTTTCCAGAACTATCCTGTCGGGCACCACCTGGGTATTGGCCTAGAGTCTACAGAAAGATGAGGTGGGAGAAGCTGAGCCTGGATTCACCATCTGCTTTGAGCAAATTACTTAGAATTTTTTATTACATGAAGTTGCAAAATGCCTGACGTGCAGAAGGGCTCAAGGACTTTTAGCCCAATGTCTTATTGAGTTTGTGACTCTTCCTATCAGCATCAGCATTTGGAGGGGAGTGGAGGGGAGTGGTCTCCCAGCCAAAGACAGAGAATGTGTTTCCCATCAAAGTGCCGTCATGACTGCGGGTGGGCAGAAGGGTTTTATTGGCTCCCTGATGATCCCTGGGGAGGAGAGAAAGAGGAGTGGTGATGCCAGCTGTGCAGTGGAAAGGAGATGACAGCTGGAGCACCAGTGAAGCTTTCACCACCCAGTTCTAGGGAGAGGAATGGAGAGGGTGGAGGACAGATGGGGACAGCAGAGGTGAGGGAGGTAGGAAGGGGGCTCTGAGTCTGAAGATGGTGAGGTGGGCTTTGCTCAGCTAAGACAGGCTTCCCTGCACCCACTGCCTCAATCAATTGGAGCCACATTTCTGAACCCCAAACCAGACCCTTCTGCACTCCTTTCTGAACCTCCTCCAGTGCTATCTTGAAACTGGAAAACGGGAGACAGCCTGAGTTTGCATTCTTGGAACACAAACGCTGCCAACACCAGGACTCCTCGATTCCAGCCAGGATCACAGGGCTGAGTGGGTCCAATCCCCAGCCTCTATGAGAACCTCTCATCTGGCACAAGCCTGAGGGGGCCCTGGATTCACCCACACCCCAGCCTGACGGGGATGAATCTGCTAGAGCCAGGGCTGGGGCCAGGGTCATCTATTCTCCGTGATTCCCAGTCCCAAACACAGTGCTTTTAACATTGTAGGTGCTCGAGGGCTTCCCTGGTGGTGCAGTGGTTGAGAGTCCGCCTGCCGATGCAGGGGACAGGGGTTCGTGCCCCGGTCCGGGAAGATCCCACATGCCGCGGAGCGGCTGCACCCGTGAGCCATGGCCGCTGAGCCTGCGTGTCCGGAGCCTGTGCTCCGCAACGGCAGAGGCCACAACTGTGAGAGGCCCGCGTACCAGAAACAAACAAACAAAGAAACAAAAAAACATTATAGGTGCTTGAAACATCTTTGTGTGATGAAAGGATCGCCACGTTTTCATCGTGTGCATTTGAAAGTTACAAAGATTATTATTATTGTTCACATGTATAAATGCCCACATGGCTTGGCCTATACAGTCATGATTTTATTTTGTTTACCCTCACAACAAATACTGTGAAATTAATTGGGGAATGGAGACTTGAGTTCTGTGGTGGGTAGAATTGTGACCTACACCCCAACTCTGCAAAAAAAAAGAAAAAAAAATAGATATGTTCAAACCATCACCCCTGGGAAACTGTGAATGTGACCATATTTGAAAATAGGGAATTTGCAGATGTAATAGCATTAAGATGAGGTCATAGTGAAGTTGGGGGGGTCCTAATCTAGTGAATATTACCCTTATAAGAAGAAGGAAATTTGGATACAGACAGAAATGCACAGGGACAACACTGTGTATAAAGACAGAGACAGAGAACAGAGTGATGCACGTACAAGGCAGTCACCAGAAGCAGGGAGAGAGGCCAGATTCTCCCCTGGTTCCAGAAGGAACTAACCCTGTGACATGTTGATCTAAGACTTTTGCCCTCCTGAACTGTGAGAGATGAAATAAATGTCTGTTGTGTCAAAGCATGACGTTTGTGATACTTTTACAGCCTCAGGAGATTAATAGAGGCTCAGAAAGGTTAAGATGCTTACTTGTCACAGTGAAGTCAGGGGCTTGGCCAGGATTTGGAAAATGAGTACGTCCAATCTTAGTCTTAAACATGAGTCCTGACTCCTGGCTTAGTCCCTTTTCATTGGCCCAGTACCCCCGTTAAAAATGCACACAAGGGGCTTCCCTGGTGGCTCCGTGGTTGGAAGTCCGCCTGCCGATGCAAGGGACACAGGTTCGTGCCCTGGTCCGGGAAGATCCCACATGCCGCGGAGCGGCTGGGCCCGTGAGCCATGGCTGCTGAGCCTGCACGTCCGGAGCCTGTGCTCCGCAATAGGAGAGGCCACAACAGTGAGAGGCCTGAGTACTGAAAAAAAAAAAAAATGCACCCAAGGTTGGCTTCCTAGAAATCCTTGAGCTGTCACCTGCAAGAAAGTCATTCATTCATAAGAGCTGCTCAGGCCAGACTTTTTCTCAGCAAAGTTTGATGATCCTGGGCACTCGGCCAGGGTCAGCTAAAGCTGGGTTGAAATGCAAAAGATGTATGTTTCCACTGGAGCATGTTTGTGTTTTCTTTTGTCCTGTTTTTCTTCTTTGTTTGAAAGTAAAGCTTCTTTATTACAGAGAACCGAGAATATGCAGAAAACCTAATTGAAGGTGGGCCCAGGTGAAGTCCCATGCAGTTAACATGCTCGTTTAGGCTTCCAGACCTTTTCCTGTCTGTTGTGCTGACATGTGAAGAAAATCCAGTCTGTTTAAATGTTTAGTTTTCCTCAGATCCAGAGCACAGTGCAGTCCAATGTAGAGAAAGAGGAAGTTCTCTTCAGAAATAGGCAGAAGAAGCATAAAACAAATAGAATTTTAAGAGAAATCAGGAAAAAAAAAGAGGAGTCTAATATATTGCTCAGTCAGAGAAAAGAGACCTTGCAAGACCCATCAGACTTACATTAGGAGATAAGTTGCATGCCTCCCGAAGTTGCATGCCTCCCGAATGTCATGGACATGAGAAATAAGAAAACAAACAGTGGTTGTGTTTTTTTTTTTTGCGGTACGCGGACCTCTCACTGTCGTGGCCTCTCCCATTGCATAGCACAGACTCCAGACGCGCAGGCTCAGCAGCCATGGCACACGGGCCCAGCCACTCCACGGCATGTGGGATCTTCCCGGACCGGGACACGAACCCGTGTCCCCTGCATCGGCAGGCGGACTCTCAACCACTGTGCCACCAGGGAAGCCCAGTGGTTGTGTTTTGAGGTCTCTCCTTGCGTATGTGATTCTCTGCTCACTAGCTGGGATCCTCAGCTGCCACCCATCCTCTGTTTATTTTACTGATGAGAAAACTGAAGCTTTTGTGAAAGGGAAAATAGAATGACCAAAGCCACATAGCCATTTAGTGAAAGAGTACGTACTGGATCTCACATTTCCTACCCCTGAGCTCTTGCACACATTTTGGTAAAGTCTTTTTTTTTTTCTTCTTTTTATTACAAACGTTGCCCATCAGAAGACCTGAATAGACGTGTCTCCAAAGAAGACATACAGATGGCCAACTGGCACATGAAAAGATGCTTATCAGTACTAATTATTAGAGAAATGCAAATCAAAACTACAATGAGGTGTCACCTCACACCAGTCAGAATGGTCTTCACCAAAAATCTACAAACAATAAATGCTGGAGAGGGTGTGGAGAAAAGGGAACACTCTTGCACTGCTGGTGGGAATGTAAACTGGTGCAGCCACTATGGAGAACAGTATAGAGTTTCCTTAAGAAACTAAAAATAGAGTTGCCTTATGATCCAGAAATCCCACTCCTGGGCATATATCTGGAGAAAACTATAATTGGAAAAGATACATGCATCCCAATGTTCATAGCAGCACTATTTATAATAGCCACGACATGGAAACAACCTAAATGTCCATTGACATATGAATGGATAAAGAAGGTGTGATACATATGTATAATACATATTTATATATACACACAATGGAATATTACTCAGCCATAAAAAGAATGAAATAATACCATTTTCAGCATCAGGGGTGGGTCTAGAGATTATCATACTAAGCAAAGTAAGTCAGAAAGAGAAAGACAAATACCATATGATACCACTTATATGTGGAATCTAAAATATAACACAAATGAACATATCTACAAAACAGAAACAGACTCACAGACATAGAGAATAGACTTGTGGTTACAAAGGGGGAGGGGAGGTGGGGGAGGGAAGGATTAGGGGTCTGGGATTAGCAGACGCAAACTAGTATATGTAGGATGGATAAACAACAGGTCCTACTGTATAGCACAAGGAACTACATTTAATAACTTGTGATAAACCATAATGGAAAAGTATATGAAAAAGAATATACATGTATAACTGAGTCACTTTGCTATACAGCAGGAATTAACACAACATTGTAAATCAACTACACTTCAATAAAATTAAAAAAAAAATGTTGCCCAGGCTCTTTGAAGTAAATTCAAATATAGAAACCAGGATGCGGAAAGACCCTTCCTCTGGCTTGACCATTCTCCTTACCTCTGCATCACTGTCACTGCCACTTTTAAGTTCTATCATGTAACTTTTCAGATCCATCCAACTCACATACCTTCACACATACACATACATCCCCATGCTTTACCAAACAGGACTATAGCAGTTTGCTCTTAAAAAATAGTATACAATGAATATGTTTCCAAATCAGTACATATATTTGTGCCCTCCTTAAAAAAAAAGTCTAAATAGTATGCCATAATAAAGATGAACAAACTTTACATCATTTGCTCAGTAACAGGCAATTAAGAAGCTCCTAGGGTTTAGAGGTTGCCAGAAATGCTGAAAGAAACCCCGAGGCTTGCACAGTACAGATGACTAAGTGTATCTCTAAGAAGTACAGTTGCAATAGAGAATGAACAGGACCTACTGTATAGCACAAGGAACTATACTTAATATTTTGTAATAACCTATAAGGGAAGAGAATCTGAAGAATCTATGTGTATATATATGTGTGTGTGTATATATATATATATATATATATATATATATAAACTGCTGTGCTGTACACCTGAAATTAACACAACATTGTAAATCAACTACAATAGAAAATATAAATTATAAAAAAATATTTTAAAAAAGAAGAAGTACAGTTGCTGGATCAGTGGGTTGGGGTATATTAAGATTGAAATCAATACTTCCAAGTTGCATTTTACAATTTATATTCAATAATTTCCAATTTATACTGCTAACTTATAACCTTCAATTATTCTGTGATATATAAAGAAATTTGGCAGTAATAATTTTAATCTCCAAGAATTCTTCTTCTCTGATTTCTCTCTTTCTTTTCCTCTTTGTAGCAGCCAATTCTTATCTGAGGGGTGCGATAGCTTCATGAATTTTTGCTGGATTTATTCAGAAGTAGAATAAGAGGAATAAAGCAAAGCATTGCCCTGCTTTTTATTCATCTCTCTTCCTTCATGTTCTTTGGTCTTGTAGTCCTGTGGCTTGAATTTGGAGTCTGGCTTGGCCAGCTACTAGCTGTGCAAACTTGGGAAGTTTTAACCCTTCTGTGTTGCAGTTTTCTTATCTGTAAAATAGGATAATGGTTGTACCTTCTTCATAGAGTTTCATGTGAGTTAAGCCAGGCAATAGGTGTGATGAGCTTAGACTCTTCCTTGTTCATAGTGAGCACTCAGAGATAGCCTTCGTGGTTATTTGATGTTGTCTGTTGGTTTTTCTCAAACTTCTAGGGATCCCTAGACTTAGACTGAACTTGGTGAGGAAAGAACTAGAGGAATCATGGTGGGAGGGTGGGGGGGTAATGTGGGTTTCCTTGGCACCCATTCATTTTCTCTGCACAGAGCTCTCCTCCAGGAGAGGAAGACCATGGGCCCCATGGGTCCGTGAGAAGGAAATGCAGGTGGATGGTTTCATGGGATGACCTTGGTGGGCACACTGGCACCATCTTAATGGAAAAGATGATATGGTACTACATTGTCAGCCAGGCCCATTTATGCCTTTAATTCTTGGGCAGAGATGATTTTATTTTCTCCCCTTCCCTTCCTAAAATTCCTGTCATATACTTGTCTCTTATTGAGGATAAGACTTTCCAGGGCTCTGCTCTACTTATCTCTCTAACTGGGAAGGGCTCCTAAGAGGGATAATTTCCCCATTTACAACATATATTCATTTACTCATTCACCAAATACTTACTGAACACCCTTGCTAGTCCCAATTCTAGGCACAGATAATGTAATAATAAAGGAATTGTTTCTATCCTCACAGAACTGTCAGTCTAGTGTGTTGGTGAGACAGACAGTAAACAAAGAAAGAAACATCAGAGGAGAATGTACTTGACTCTGCTTTGGTCTGATGCTTCGTTCTCAGTCATGGCAGAAACTAAGTGAATGGAGGATGAGTGTATTTTGCTGTGAGGACCAGATGAGCAGAACTGTCCCAGGTGAGATGTAAGGTTTTTGAGCTTCACCTCCAATGAGGACATTTCCTGAGTTTCTTGAAAGTCTGGAGGTGGCCAGGTAGGGTTTCTGGGGCAGAAGTGACAATGCAGGGGCAGTTTCATTTAGTCCTTTGTGAGCTTCAGCAATTTTCTCAGCAGGCTTTGTTTAGGACATTGCTGGAAATCTACACTGCGTTTATTTTTCAGCCTTCCCACAGATTAAGTGAGCTGCCCAATATCTTTTCTGATAAAACTTTTTCTCTGTGTAAACATCCAGGGTGATTTTCCATTGCTTGGAACGAAGACCCCCAGTGGAGGGGCAAACTATGTGTTAAATATCATTCCCAGGTGTTAAGCTGCAATAAATCCTCCCAATAAGTCTGTGATAAAGGCTTTTTGTCATCACAGTAGAGATGAGGAAAGTGAGACTGAAAAATACAGCATCACACAGCTAGACCAAGCCAGAATACAAATGCAAAGTCTACTTGACTCTCAATCTTCACCTTTTCAAATACACCATCCTGGTTACATGTCTCCAGTCTTAATTCAGGACTGGTTCTGAGTACAGAACAAAAAAACTACAAAGAGAAAATAAAAATGGACCTAGCTCTGGGAGGATGAGACAGAAGAGCTGTGAGAAACTTGAACTTGACCTTAGACAAGTGTGAGTTTACACATGAAGAGCAACTAAGGCATGGTCGAGATTGTCTCCATATGCACAGAAGGCAACAGTCAATATCACACCCACCTTTTCACCTCCCTTTCCCTAGCAGGATGTGCCATTTTCCTCATATCCATGCTGATCTAAGCTAACACATGAATGTCAAACTTATTCTCATTAATTTTAATTTTATAACATTTTTCTCCATTCTGTGTAAAACTTTTCTTTGAATGTTATAATCTGTTCAGCTCGGGTACATTCATACTGATTATTTAACCTTGGCTAGTTTTTTGAACATTTCCCTCCAAAGCTCCTGCATG
Organism: Phocoena sinus; assembly: GCF_008692025.1. Taxonomy (NCBI): domain Eukaryota; kingdom Metazoa; phylum Chordata; class Mammalia; order Artiodactyla; family Phocoenidae; genus Phocoena; species Phocoena sinus. The sequence continues at coordinate 39,034,614 of NC_045767.1, forward strand.
CGTTCTGCAATAACACAGGCTTTCAAGTGGAGTAATCAAGATTTCTTATGATATGACACCTCTTTTCATTTGTTCCAGGTCTCTTCATTATTTTACCCTTTTTTCTTTTATTAGGTGGGAGCAGAGGATTTAATTTGAACATCAGCAATGAAGAAAAGCTTAAATTCAGACTGGGAACAAATATGTATGGGCCTGAATGTGCTGTAATCCTTAGAGAACAATGGATAATATCCTGGATTTAAAAAAAAAATATGAACTGCGATCAAGAAGGGAAAAATATTGGACTTAATTGGAAATCTCAGTTTTTTAAACTTTATTTCTTTTTAAACTTGAGAAAGTCATTTAGATTCTCTGAAACAGATTTCTCTATTTTTTCACATAGTCTCTCATAATCTACAAAAAGAGTAATAACATATAATTTCATAGTTATTACTAATATCGAAGAAGTGCAAATAATTCAAGAAAAACCACACAGCATGTATTTGGAAAAGCTGTGCTTTGGACCCATGTTATATCCAGTATCAAAACTATATTCATTCCACAAAATGAGAGACAAGAAGATTATTAGAATGTATAAAGCATCAAGGTATAGGTGGACAATGGATCCTAAGCCAGGCAAGTAGATAGAAATCAGGGCAGAAATGCCAATAGGTGCTATAGAAGTCCTAGGCCACTATGACCATAGAAACAGAAAGGATAAGGTTAAGCTAGTGTCAGGCCTAGATTCAGGGCTCCCTGTACTTACCAGTCCCCAGTAATGGAGATTTCCAACTGCCTGGGCCAAAGACTTATTCTATGCTTCAGTTAAGACATCCATCCATCCATCCATCCATCCACCCATCTACCCATCCACTCATCCATCCATCTATCAATCCAACCATCCATCCATCCATCCATCCATCCATCCATTTACCCATCCATCCATCCATCCATCCATCCATCTATCCATTCACCCATCCATCCATCCATCCATCTACCATCCACCAGTCTAACCACCCATCCAATGTATATTGAGCTATTTTTATATGGCAGGTACAATGGTAAGTGATACAGTTCTGAGCAAATTGGCTCAGGTCCTGTCTTAGAGTTTATAATATGGTGGAGTCTCAAGAATCATTAACATAGTAATCACATACAAATATAAATAAGAATTGTGATAAATACTATGAAGAAAAAGTTCATATGGCAATAATAACTTGCAATTGAGGGTCTAATTTAATCTCTCCCCAGGAAGTGATGTCTTACCTGATTGGGGGTGGGCACTAACTGCGAGAAGGGAGATGTGAGGGTCAGTTATGACAGTAGGACATCATGCGGACAGGGCCTGAGCCTGGCTTTTCAGTCCCTCAGTGGCACTGTGCTCCCTCTGTGTGGCTGTAGGACCAAGACCTAGCAGCAGAATGGAAAGAAACCAGGTGGGGCTGGTGGGCAAGGCCAGCCCACATAGGCCATTGCAGGTACTTGTCTTTATCTTAAGCACATGGGGAAGTCTGGAAAGGGTTTATTGGAGGGTGAATCGATAATATAATTTACATTTTGAAACTGTTACCTAGACTTAAAAGAGACAGACTGGGGTTGAGAAGTGGTGGGGACCTCAGTTGGTGAGCCATGGTCCAGGCTCTGCCATTGTGTCTGTGGTCATACTGTTAGTCGATAATGCCCTGGGGCTGGAACTCAAGGCCTGCAAGAGGAATCAGCCTTGACAATAGGAAATACTACAGGTGGGATGGTGGGGAAGGAGAGGAGACTGATGCTAACTAAATGTTTTACAGACTGTGTTAATTTCCTAGGGATACCATCACAAAGCGCCACAAACTGGGTGGCTTTACATAACAGAAATTTAGTCCCTAACAGTTCTTGAGACTGGAAGTCTGACATCAAGGTGCTCACCGGGCCATGTTCTCTCTGAAGTCTCAAGGAAGAGTCTGTTGCAGACTTTTTCTTTGTTTCTTGTGTTGCCAGCAATCCTTGGTGTTCCTTAGCTTGGGGACACACCTCTCCAATCTCTGCCTCTGTCTTCGTGTGTCTTCTCCCTGTATCTCTCTTTGTCTTTACATGGTCATCTTCTTAGAAGGACACCAGTCAATACTGGATTGGGTTGCATCATAATGACTACATCTTAACAAGATTTAATCTGCAAAGACTCTATTTCCAAAGAAGGTCACATTCACAGGTACTGGGGTTTAGGACTTACAATGTATCTTTGGGGGGACACAATTCAGTTTGTAACACGGACATTACTCTTAGGTCCCACAACAGCGTCCACAGGCAAACACCTCCTCTGTGTGGGTGACTTCCCTCTACCATCTCTAGGAAATGCTGCCACACACTGAATGCCAGCTGTGTGCTTGTAGTGTTAATGTTTTATGGACAATCCATCCAACAGTCCTCTGGGAAATGTGTTGCCATCTTCATGTCACAGATGGGGTCATAGAAATTTGGGGAGTTTAAGTGAGCCTCCCATTCTGCATAGCTAGGAAGTCATAGGTTGGTATTTGTGCCTATAGTTTTTTCTGTTTTTAGTTCAAAGCCCTGGCTCTTTCATTTTTACCTTTCTTTGTCCTGGAAGGTGGATTCCTACCTTAAATTCTCTGTGCACTCAGGATATCTCCTGCAAAGAGAGATCTTGGGGCAATCACTGCTGCATCCAGAGTATCTCAGATGGGAGTCTTCAGCAGAACAGGTCAATGATCTAGAATTTCTCTTCTGACATTTTAACAAGCATAGCTGGTAATTAGCTTTTGAATAGTACTGCTCTCTGACATATTCTAATTGTTAAAAATTGTATAATCAAAATCTACATTAAAATAAGTGTGCATTATTTTTGGTGTAATTAGGTTTAAATGACAGAGTTTTAGAGAAATTGAGTCTGCTGTTTTCCTCTCCTTCTGTCTGTCTGTCTCTCTCTTCTTTCCCTCTCTCTCGCCTTTCTTTCCTTCCTCCCTTTTCATTTCTTCTTTCTTTCTGTCTCCTGTATGTGTGAATTGTGTGTGTGCATGTGTGTTTAAGAAAAATTACAAAAAGGCACTCAGCTTTTTCACTATAGGTCTAATTCTTGGTCAATTGATAATACTACGTTTTTCTTTTTTGGGGTCTTATTCATTAGAAGAAAAGACCCCCCATTGTTATTAAAACAATCACATGAAATTGGCAAAAGAAATATAGATTGGACTTGACTTTACATTACCTTGATCAGCTATATGCATCTCATTTCATTGTTGCCTTTGTTCTTTCTTTAATTCATCATTTTACCTTTAACAAGACAGTGGCACACAGTAGAGAGACTAAAGTCTTTGAAATCAGAAACCTTTGTTCAAATCCTGATTCAGACACTTCTTAGTGGTCTGATTTCATGTTTCTCTTTCTCTGCCTGGCCCTCAACCTCATTCATTTACTTGAACTTTCACAAACACTTATTGAGTACCTTCTTATGATGTACTATTTCAGGTACCGAGAATAGAACAGTGGACAGAATTGTTTCTGGTCTCAAGGTACTTACATTCAAATTTTGTGTTTTATGTATTTTCTGCGATGTCTGAAAATCTTTTCCCTCAGGTATACTTGATGTATGATGTCATCCAAATCCACAGCTACCACACAGAGATGAAGTCCTGATATAATTTGTAGCTAAGATCTCCTTGAAAAAACCCTGGGATTTTAATCTCCATTGGCATTTTCCATTTGGTTGTCCCTGAAAACACATAAAACCCAAAACTGGATTCATAATCTACCCCCACCGATGAATTTGTTCCCTAGAATGGCTTAGCCACATAGCCTAACAAATACATAGTAATGCTAATAAAAGCATTGAGAACATGTGTGACACTGTCTCATCTTGTTCATGCTGTGCCATCAGTACATAGTCAATAAATACATGTTAAGTAAATGATGAAATGAATGAATAAGGAGGATGTGGTCTAGGAGGGAAGGTAGATAGAGGAATAAAAAAATCTTTATAGTATTTCCAACATTTAAGACATCACCTAGTCCAGCCTAGCAGATAAACTCTTAAGTCCTTAACTGGAAGCTTGAACAAAGTGCTGTGGAAAGGCATTAATGCAAGGTCTGGTCAAGTCAGGAAACTCTTTACTGAGAAGGTAACATGTTACTTGGGTCTTCAAAGAATAGTAGAGATTTTTTTTACATGGAGAAAACTTGCAGGAAAAAAGACAGAGTAAGTAAAGGAGAAGAGCCATAACTGATCTGTTGAATGAGCTGAATTTGATAGAGTGTAACTTAAAACACTTAAAAATGTTCCTTTTCTCTGCCATAAAGCCCATTCTGTCATCTCTCCCTTTCTAAAATTGGAGTAATGTTTGGAAGGTGCTTTTAAATCACTTTCAGGTATGTATTAGTCAGCTATTTCTGTGCCAATGCTCTGTAACAAACCATTCTGAACTCAGTGGCTTTCAGGAGTGAGCAATTATTCTCACTCTTTCTGTCTGAAGGACAACTGTGGTTCAGCTTGCCTTGATTAGGCTTGGCTGGGAAGTTCTCTGGCCATGGGTCAGCTGGATTTGACTGTGGGCTCTTGGTCTGCTCCACTGCTTTGTTCTGGGTGTAGTAAAAAGGCTCTGAAACCAGCAGTGAGAAAGGGAAGACACAGCCTGTTCCTTTATCCTTGCTTGTTTTGGTCATCCTTAGAGCTGCTCACAGACATCTCAGCTCGCTCTACTCAGCACAAGTTATACCACACTTGGACACTTACTTAAAGTTAGCTGTGACTGTCTGACTTGTTTTAGCCAACAAACTGTGTACCTTTTGGGTGGGAGCTGTAAGAATCAGTGCATGCTTAGCCGAATTCTCATTCTGTCTTCCTGGGTATACCAGCAGTATTCAGCTTGTGTCTCTGGGTGATACAACTAGCAGAGCTCCTGGGACAGACATGTAGCATGAGTGAGAATTATTTGTTTAAGTTAAGGAGGTGTGTGTGCATGTGTGTGTGTGTGACAGCATAATCTAGCTTATCTTTACTGTAATTCTTCCACTTTCCCCAGATCTGTTGCATCTGCTGTTGTGACTCCTCTGCTGCACATGAGGGTTGATGAGGAAAAAGTAGTACAGTTTTATGTCTCCGGTGCAGTTGTAGTTCTCCCTTAAGTGTTACATGTTCTTTGACATGGCAAATGTCTAAATGTTAATTCTTCTCTTATGGGACGTTGGAGGAGCTGGAATTCCTGGCTGGAATTCCTCATTCTGCAGTATTTCCTGAGAAGGGTGATGCTTGATTCTACTGATGGCTTATGACTCCACCTCCATTCCTACTTCCAGTGGGATTCCTCCAGTCATTTTCTGCTGGCATCTGCTGTCCCCTGCAGGCAGACATCTTGAAGAGGGTCCTCTTGAGACAACCCTAATCTAGCTGCTCTCTGCAGTGTCCACTAGACACACAGGAAGCATGGCCTTGCTTCATTGTTGTGGAGGCACTGTTCTCACAGCAGCTTTCTGTCCTCTGTCTGCTTCTGGGGCAGCTCCAGCCAGCCTTTCCCACATGGGCAAGTGTCCAGCATCATCCCTGTGCACTTTCACTCTTTAAGGCACAAATCAGTTCATCAGAAAGCTCTCATTGTACTTTGCAGAGCCCAATGTCAGGACTGGAACTCAGGGCCTCCTCACATACCTGTCCTCACCTCCCCAGAGAGAGGAGGAAAATTGCCTTTATCCATCCTTCTAGACTGATGACTTTCTTGAAAAAAACTCTCCAATCAATCTGCTTACTGACTCTCTGGGCTGCTTGTGTAGACAATTAGGTTGGTGGTGAGTTTTGGGTCTCAGGACTTGTTTTGTCTATTTCTCAGTGGATCTAGCAGAGATGGGCTTATCTCCTCTTGATAGAACATATGGGCAATTAACCTCTATTGTCTCAGCTTTGGGATGTCAATAGAAATTACAGAGACAAACATACCCATTTACCACTTCACAGAGGTTTAGAAAATTACCACATGTCCCAGGAGAAGGTCAGTGTGAACAAAGTAAATGTGTTTTGATTGGAAAAGAGGCAGGGTGTGGGGATGAGCAGGCAGTTTGGACCCAGCAATAAAGCCCACATTGTCCGGTTTCCCATGATGCCTCGTACCCTGCCTTCTATTCCATCATGTTCTGAACTTATACGGGTTCCCAGTCCAGCTCAGATCATACCTCTCTTTTTCCAGCATCATTTTTATGACTAGGTTAACTAGTGTCCCCACCCCCTAAAAATCATGCTTACTCAGGACCTCAGAATGTGACCTTATTTGGAAATAAGGTCTTTGCAAATATAATTAAGATGAAGCCATACTAGATTAGGGTAGACCCTAAATCCAGTGACTGGTATTCTTATAAGAAAAGACTAGGACATACTTGGACACAGAGAAGAGTACCGTGTGAAGATGCAGGCAGAGATCGGAGTGATGCAATTACAAGTCAGTGATCACCAAGTCTGTCCAGGAACCAACAGAAGCTGGAAGAGGCAAGGGGGGATTCTCCCATAATGCCTCTGGAGGGACTACAGTCCTGCTGTTAGCTTGATTTGGAATTCTGGCCTCCAGAACCATGAGAAAATACATTTCTGATGTTTTAAGCCACTCAGTTTGTGGAAATTTGTTATGGTAGCTGCAGGAAACTAATACACTACCATCTATTATTTCTGTATCCACTTTCTATTTCCCCCTCCAACTAGAACACAAGTGCTTCAGCTGGCAGGAGTCTGGCTCTTATTTCTCTTTGGGTTTCCCCCAACATAGTGCATTGACGTAGAGGTATTTATCATATATTTGCTGCAATAAAAGCATTGATATCTAGTTGATGATTAGCTTTAATTTGAAACCACTTCACAACAAATTGGAAATTTATAACAAACACAGAAGTGTGAATAGAAAGAATGAATCATTACACGCTATTTACCTCCTACTATTGTTCATGCCTCATGATAGATCCCCTCTTCCATTAATTTCAAATTCTCACTCAATTATTTGGGTCAATTCATATTCTTTAGAAACAGTTTACATCTCTAGTCAACCCATTTACGTTTCATCTGAAGGAGTGAACTGATTTAAAAAAATGAAGTGAAATACAAACAATTTTGAAACTGCAAGTAAACAGGAACTTATTAGAAATAACTTGGATAATGGATTTAGGATAATATAATTTCACTTCAATTTACTTGCAGAGTGATAATTATTCAATTATTGGAAACACACAAAAGGAAAGATAATGTGGATCTTCAATAACAAATGTTTTACATATTATAATATGTTTTTGTGAATTTCTCAGAGAAAGGTACTATGCCTAAGACCCTTATTTTATTGCATTTTTGCCATAACCATTTATTTAAAAGTGTATCTCTGTTACTTAGGTGGAAAGAAACCTTTTGAGGTAAAATAGGGCACAATAAAAAGAAAATTGTTCTTATCATATAAAGTGTATTAATTAAAAATGAGGAAAGGAGGACAAAATTACCAAAGCAACTGAAATGTGAGAATTATAAAAAAAAGAAATTAAATACATTCATTTTGCCCACTGTGTGCATTGTAGGTATTATATACATGAACACATATAAAAAAAATTAAAGAAATGGAGAAAAACGTGCCTGACTTGCATTAGTAACATCAAGGTCCGAAGTTCAATGTCTTGGGTGGAACATTTGGATTGCAAATGTCACCTCTGAATTATCACAGACTCTGTGTTGGTGGGCTCAGATTAACGAGGACTGACTGCATATGTAAAAATGGGAAAGTATATGGACAGTGTTTCCTTCTTCCTTTCCTAATAAGTCATCCCCAGATGGCAAGTTGCACCCCAGAGACTGGAGTTTTCAAGTTGTGTTAATTTTTTCCATCGTACTTCCTGCTGATCGATATTGCTACCCAAAGCTGCTTTCTGCAATGAACACAATCTAGCTAATGAGGAAGGAGGCAGCACTTCTGTGTGAATTATGGATCGTGTGCTGAGAAAGAGCCTTCTCCATATGTCACTTTCATCAGAGTGGGTGAATGCAGGATTCATATTATTTTCTTTTAGCCAGAATGGCTTACATAGCTGGCTTTCTAGATTTGGGGCTCTTTGTGTGGGTGGATAAGTAATCTTTGTAAGTGTATACTTTCTGCCCAGAAAACGTAACCAGTCAGTGGCAGTCAGGAAATTAGGGTCTTGGTCCAGCCTCTTCCCTTATTTTCTTGGGTGACCTTGGGCCAGGTGTTTGATCCTTAGACGTGACAACGATTCTTCCCTGACCAAAGTCTAGCCAGGCTCTGCTGAGCAATCTTCTTTACTAGACTGGACTCTTTTCCCTACTGCAATAGTATATTATTGATTAAAATCTGCTCTTGCTGCTTTAGCTAGTGTCCAACTTTGCTTGCCTTTGACAGAGGCCATGATTTTTTCCTGATGGAAGAGGTGGATAATAACCAAAGTTCCCATCAACTCTGGTATTTTTTTGATTCAGTACATTAATCTCCAGGGTCAGCTCTGTGTGCAATTTGTCACCTGTGTCCTGAAGTTTCCGCTACTCCCTTAGCAAAGAGAGTTTGCCTGTGTGACTCTCCCTCATCCAAGGAGTAAAACCCTGCCTTTGTCCTTTGCCATCAACTCATTGAATGAGATTCTTGCACTGCTATAACTTCTCCAAGGTGTTAGGAGGTGAGAAATAGAACCAGTTGGGAGGGGTCAAAGATAGCATTAAACACTAGCTTTGTTGATGACTTCTGCTTGGAAGTCAAATTATGTGGAGAAACCCCTTCCACTCCTCATAGGAGAGGCCAGCACACAAGGCGAGTTTGCTCATATTTCATTGGAATGATAAGAAGCAGTATTGCTACTCCTTGCATAGCTTAAGTTTCCTTAAACCATGTTAGCCAGTGCACACACACAAAACCTGTTTAATTTGACAACTATTCCTGTTGGTGAGTTTGTGGGGAAAGTCCTCATATTGTTAGTATAAATCCAAAATGGGATAACACCTATAGAGGGAGATTTGGCAACATTGATTTAAAGTACATGCATATTTACTCTTTGATATGGAATTCACACTTCTAGGTAAATATTCCAAGGTAAATTGACAAACTCTAAAAGCGGTATGTACACAGTTGTACACAACAGCACAACTTGAAATAGCCCAGGAGAAGAGTCACCTCCCTGTTGGGTAATTGACCCAAATTGGCAGAAGGGGTCAGTGCTGCAGTTACACAACAGGGGTTGGAAGAATTTCAAGAAAATTGGCTGTTGATATTTGATCACAAATGGGCAAGTGCAGTTCCGTCCCTCAGTAATGAGGGGCTGGGTTATGTCTCCAGGTAAGCCTCTACCGCCTGCTGAATGGATGCCCAGGAGAACAGACAATGAGCAGCCTAAGCCCAACTGCAGCAATCGGGGCTTTAGTCAGTCCCAATAATGTCCCTCTTCGAAGGTTCCCCTCAGGAAGAGGAGCCTACAGGACCACGGAGGAACTGTTGCAGGCGTGTATATAGTAGAGTGTTTCTACATTGAGAAGGGTGTCGATTGCCATTGCCTGGGAGAGCACCACGCAGTCTCTCCTACTTCTTTGTATGTAAGCAAAGAGGCCCCCTTTCGCACCAATTAATTGCTTGTTTCTCAGTTCGGCTGTTCATTATCATTTTGTAGAACATCAATAGTGCTTAGTAACAGCTATCTCTTATGCACTGAATTGTGTTCCTCCCAAATTAATATGTTGTACCCTTACTTCCCAATGTGACAGTATTTGGAGCTAGGGCCTTGAAGGATATCATTAAGGTTAAAGGAGGTCATGATGGTGGGGCCTTAATCCAATAAGATTTGTGTCCTTATAAGAAAAGGAAGAGGCACAGGAGTGCACACACAGAGGAAAGGCCATGTGAGGACCCAGTGAGAAGGTGGCATCTACAAGCAAAGGAAAGAGGTCTCATTAGAAACCAACCCTGCCAGCACCTTCTTCTTGGGCTCAGCCTCCAGAATTGTGAGAAAATAAACTTCTGTTGTTTAAACTACCCAATCTGTGGTATTCTGTTATGGCAGCTCTATCAAAATAATATACCATCCAGTCCCCTTATCTTTATAGCTACTATTTTCTACAGACATCTCAGATGCCTGATACATGTCTCCCTGAAATGCACTGTCTTTCAACAAAATATTCACAGAATTCACCTCCAGTAAATGTTGTAACAACTGGGCCACCATCTTCTTCCAAAGCCCCCTGTGTTCCACCTACTACCAGGGGTGGGGTCCTCGTCCAGCCAGGAGGTGGGCCATCCATCTCCAAATTGCCTCTCATTGCCCACTTTATTCTACCACTCCCTGTGCCAGTGGTTGCAGGGTAGGTTTTCTGGAAGCAGGCGCTTAGATGGAGTTTGGGCTACAAGATATTTTTGAGGGGTCAACACCAGTGAAGGGAAGTGGCTGGAAACAGGATTGATTGCAGGAAGTGAACTGCAATACAAGCCTGACAGAGTTTCAGAAAACACAGTGGGATCTTAGGATCTATTACCATCCATCAGAGGATCCCACGTTGGGCCAAAATGGCCAGACCTTCATACCCACACCTTGCTCAGTCTCCCAGGCTGTTCCAGGTAGGACATAACCTCAACTGAGCCGACTTTCTGCAGCTGAGGCAGTCCCTGAAGGGCAGACAGTTGGGAGCTATCTGCTGGCCACATCCTTACAGCTGGGCAGCAAATCTTTCTTGGCTGGGGGACACTGGTGTTACAATGTTGTGTGCACCCAAACAAAACCTACAGCAAAAAATTATTCTTGATGGTGGAGTGTTTAAAAGCAGTCCCTTTGAGATAGGAAGAAACAAATACAAGGGTCTCCCACTTGTCCCACGTGAAAGTGACCTGCTAGTGTGGTATGGCAAGACAAAAATAAATGAAATAAGGATTGCAAAAGAAGAAACAAAACTGTCATTATCTGCAGGCAATGTCTCTGTGCACACAATATTGTGGCAAGTTGTATGTTCCAACACAGCCCTACTCACATCTTGCTGCTTAGAGTGTGATTGACACTCCTCCCAGGGAGAGGTGGCCTCTGTGTTCCCTCTCCTTGAGGGATTTGTGACCGCCCAGATGAATGGAGTCTAGCAGAAATAGTGCTATTGTTCTCTGTCTCTCAGGACACTTGCTTTTGGAGCCCAGCCACCATGTTGGGAGGAAGCCCAAGACATGTGGAGAGACCACATGTGAGTGTTCCAGCCAACAGCCTCAGCTAAGGTCTTAGCTAAGAGTCGGCATCAATTGCTGGGAAGTGAATAAGACTTTAGATGGTTCCAGCTCCCAACTGTCCAGCTGAGGACATTATGGACTGGAGACAACCATCTCTGCTGTACCCTAACAGAATTCCTGACCCATCGAAAACGTGAACAACAATACATTGTTATTATTGCTTTCAACCGCAAGATTTTGGGATAATTTATTATGCAATAATAGAGTGCTACAAATATTAAAAGAAACTATAGATACATTAGAATTTAGCACAGATGTTGGATAAAAAATCAATATAAAAATCAGTTGCTTTCTATATAACAACAAACAGAAGTCAAATTTAAAAGTTTACAATAGCATAAAAATATAATTACATAAGAACAAATACAAAAAAGTTAAGTCCTTCAAAGAGACAATTAAAGAACACTATTCAGATATACCAAAGGAGACCTAAAATGTAGATATGTATTATGTACATAAATTCAGAGTCTATACTGTGTAGATATCTAATGCCATATCAACCAAAGTCACAATTACTTTTTAACATAATGAGCTGATTTTAGAAAATTATATGGGGATTGCAAAGTCTATGACTATCAGTAGTTCTCCAAAAGAACAGAGTGAATATTTGCTCTACCTGATTACAAAGCTTAAAGAGCTTAAGAATTTGATACTGGATCATAGATACAAGGACTGTAGAGTATACAAATGGACCACAACCGAAAGCTTAGACACCAAACTCATGTAGATACAGAAGCTTTAAATATGGCAGACAGGTAGAGTAGACCAGTGGTGAACTGATAGATTTTTCACTGAATATCCTAGACACAACTTTTGTAACCATATTGAACAAAAAATGAAATTAATTCCTCTACACAGAAACCAGCTCCAGGTGGATTGAGACTTATACATGAAAAGTAAAGAAATTTAAAAAATTAGAAACAAAATAAAAATGTTTCTTTATAAACTTGTAGTAGGAAAGGAGTTTTGTTTGTTTGCTTGTTTGTTTGTTTTGCGATACTCGGGCCTCTCACTGCTCTGGCCTCTCCCATTGCGGAGCACAGGTTCCGGACGCGCAGGCTCAGTGGCCATGGCTCACAGGCCCAGCCGCTCTGCGGCATGTGGGATCTTCCCGGACTGGGGCACGAACCCGTGTCCCCTGCATCAGCAGGCGGACTATCAACCATTGCGCCACCAGGGAAGCCCTTTTATTTTAAAGTAATCTATAAGACTGCCCCTCCTGGAATAAGATTGGTTAATGTGACTAATTAGGATTAAGAATTTCTATTTATCAAAAAAATCTTTATAGATTACAGATGGAATTACATGAACCTTTAAAATAATCAAGTGGGGACAGAGGAGAAGGAAGGCGGTATATTTGGCTCAAGTGTGGTCTTGAGAAGGTGGGTGTTGTAGCTGGGAAATGTTCACAATAGTAAAAACTGGAAACACTGCAAATGCCCACGAATAGAATGGATCCAAAAAGCAAAACAAAACAAAAACAAAAACCATGGCACATTTACACAATGTAACTATACAGCAAAATTTAACTACAGTTACTTGCCTCAATTGTGGATGGTTTTCATCTGAAGAAGAAGAAACAAGTGCCAAAGACCTACTCACTATAATTCAAAAACAGGCACAAATAAATGACATTTGTTGAGGGATCCACGTGTGGATGGAAAACAAAGAAGAGAATGATTATTACAGCACTTTGTGTAGGCAGAGGGAGTGAGACATAGTGGTTTCTAAATAACTAAAAAATTGATTTAATCTGGATGTTAGTTACATGTTTACATCATTTAAAAATGTTATATATTACATTATATTATAATTATATTATATTATACTATATATGTCTTTTATGCACTTTCCTGCATATAAAATATAACTCATAGTGGAAACAAAAGTATCAAAAAAAGACGTAGCTATTATGATGAATCATGAGAAGAGTAATGCCTGATATTTCATATATAGCACTTCTTATTCAAATTTATAAGGTGCTTTTATTTGGGTTTGTTTTAAAAATAAAATATCACCACTTGTTCTCTGGTTCATTTATTGGCCTGCATAGTTCATTGACTGTTCTTTCTGTATGTGGCATGTTACTAAGTATTGAGGACACAGAGATAAATAAGACTGAGTCTTTGCTCTCAGGGAGTTTGCATTTCAGTATACGAATGTGCTTACTGTGAGTGGAAGGGGGATAGTTGAACAGCTTAGAGAAAAGAGCAGTGGATTCCAAACTTGAACATACATCAGGACCCAATGGAGGACTTGGCAAAATGCAGGTTGCTGGGCCCACCCCCAGAGTTTCTGACTGAGTAGACCTGGGATTGGTCCCAGGAATTTGCATTTCTAACCATTCCCAGGTGATGCTAATACTGCTGATCCAGGGGAAACTACTGATTTATAATATTTTTATAATATTAAATGTCTTTTTAAATTTTAATGACTTTTCTATCCTCATCTTAAAAATTTAAACAAAGAAGCACAAAGAAAAAATAAAACAACCTATTTATATATGAAGTTTAACATGTAGTGTTCCCTAACTCTTCATAAAACAAGATTTTTTTTCTCTTTTCAGATCTCATGCTTTCTTGATAAAATTAAAAGTAGAGAGATGAAAAGCAGAAGGTGACATACCCATATTTAAACTGGGCATTAGAAAGGAGCAAGATGCTTCAGTAGTACTAGATTAGATGGGGTGTTTGGAGTGACAGCTATGTCAGAGGAAGGGAGGTAAGAGCCTCAGTGAGCTTCATGGAATGGCTTGCTGAGTCAGCTGGAGGGATCTAGAATTCAAGAAACCACTGAGAAGTAACTCAGAATTGAGGACTCATACCCTTATATATGGGTTATTAAAATTTTATACAGATTTGGGAGACAAAGAAGGGAAAGATCTGCATAAAGTACTCAAAACAATTATCTGAATTTTTTCTTTTTAGTTTTTAAATGGTTGTGGTTTATTTGTCTCTCAGACAAGAGATTCAGAGGCATCCAGTCCAGGGGTGGGGAAGATGCTGGATGATGCTGTTAAAGGCTCATGATCCTCTATTCTTGTGGTGCCATCCTCAGCTAGTGGCTCTCCTCATGGTCCCTAGGTAGCTGCTGTTCCTCCAGACATCACATTTGAATTCCATGAAGGAAGAAGAAAACAGGGCTATGCATGAAAATACACACCAGGTAAGTTTCCCTTTGTCAGGCAAGTGAGAGCTTTCTCGGAAGTTGCAACCAGAATTCTTCTGCTTGAATCTCATTGGTTGGAATGATGATTCATGATCACCTCGGGATGGAAAGAGGGTAGGGAATGGATGGATATAGGGTTGATCAGACACAGTGCCTGCTACACCCAGAAAAGACCATCTTAATTTCAGTCTTTGAAGATGTCAGCTTATGTGTTTTCTGGAATATGCAACTTACCTTAGGAGGAGATATGTCTTGCTAGATTTTAACATGACACCATGCATATCCCATAGCAGGGCAGGAAAACTACTTCCTCTCCTGTAGACTCATTCCTTCCTTGTTTTATAGTATGGTAATTAGAGTGCTTTCTTTGGAGCCAGACCTTGTGAGCCTGTATCCCAGCTTCTCCTCTTATTATCTGTGTGACTTTGGGCAAGTTGCTTGCTCTCAGGGTCTGAATTTCTCCATCTGTAAAAAAAGGATTAAAAGTGCTTCTCACTTTATTAGAATGTTGTGAGAATTAAATGAGCTAATCCTTGTAAAACAGAGCAGTGATCAGCCCACAGCAAGCACTTGATAATGTTGGCAATTATTCTTCAAAGTTTAGAAATTTACATGGTGCCAACTCCTATCACCAGGCTTGATTGAAATGCCTTTCATTTCCTTTTGACTTATTCAAAGCTTCTTATTTTTCAGTTTCCTTTTGAACTTCTTGTTTATGAAACTCCAGAGCTGTAATGTTTGAGCTTCATAAGTGACATGGTTGCTATTCTCTCTTAAGCAGGCCTTCCTAGTCCTGTCAATAAGCTTGTGGCCATGACTTTCCATATTTTCTCTTAGGCCTGTGAAATCTGCTTCCTGGGGAAGGTGCTTGCTTAGACCTACATTTATTTCAGCTGGGACTCAAAACATCCTCAGCAGATTCCTGAACTAAAGCTATTGATGTTTCTGAAGCAGATGCTCCTGGGGTCCCAAGAGCTCCAATGCTTCTGCTCTGTGTTCCTCAAGATAAAGTCCTTCCCTGGCCTTTAAATTCTCCATGCTTAAAATAGCATTTCTATTTTCTCAACTTCCCTTTCTGTTCTGATGTTCCTTCAGAAGGACTCCACTGGGTTTCCTTACCTTGGGTTGTACTCCTTTAGAAGGTCAGTTTCCTTCTCCAGCATTGTTCATTGGATCTGTGTGCTTTCTTCACTGCTTCTGGCCCAGATATTTGTATCACTAGTATTTTCCTCTAGATAATCTCTTATGAGTTTCCATAGTGAGAGATATGAAATCAATGAGTCCTGGGCCTACAAAAAACAGGAGTCCAGAGTTGGATGATCCAAATACAGAGAGTATTCAACCTTTAGACCAATATCTAGGTCAATCCTGGTGTTGCTCCATTGTTTTCCTGACTGGTACCCCTTTTAGCTATCTCAAATCTAAATCTATTGGGCTCACCTGCATATCCCTAATTCCATAAATTCATCAATCATATTCCCTCAGGCACAGAGAATACCTTCATTGCCTTTTCAATAACTGGGGCCTTGAGACATAGCTGGTGATTTCTAATCAAACTAAAAAGAATTCACCCTGTCTTACTTTTCTTCACCATGATATGATTCTAGTGTATAAAATATAATCCCCTTTCTTCCAGAAAACATCAATCCCCCAGATTTTTAAGTTAAATTACTTGGAAAAAATCATTATCTTCCTTTCATGTAAACATAGCAAGTGCTCCTGGGTTGATTATGTGATCTTTTGTATGAAAATGTCATAATAACAATGCAAGTAAATATTTGGTGAGTTGCCAGCCACCCTTTGAGAAACTAAAACAAATCTCTTTCTTACATAGTCTTATAAAATGTAACACATAAACTGCTTACTGAATATACTTTATTTTCATATACTTTATTATATCATATTTTTTGTAGTTATTCCTCTGAAGTACTTATTAGCAAATATAATGTGATTGAACTACATTCTAAAATTTATTATTTTCTCTCTAAACAGGAGAGAAAATAATTACTTTTATGAAATACTTAGACTAATAGCTTCACTCATTTATTTATTCCACAAATTTTGAGTGCCTAACAGGTGTCAGGCAATGATACAAAACCAGGACACATCCGTAAATGTGACCGATTGAAATTCTTTATTCTTGAGTTTATTGTCTAGTGTAGGTTAGACAGCATCCCCCCACCCCCACCAAGATCAGTAAATTGTATAGTCTGTTAAAAGCTAATAAATACTATGTAAAAAATAAATCAGAGAAGGAAACTGATAAGTACGGACTATTGGTCATAAAAGGGGGTGTTTGCGATTTTAAATGAGGGTCATGAAGACTTTCCTGAGAAGGGGACATCTGAGCAAACACTGGAAGAAAGTGAAGGAGGGAAACATGGAGGCCCAGAATCCTTGCATAGTGACTAGAATGGTAAACAACTTTCTAAGAAAATGCCATGTGTAATTTATGTTTGCAACAAACAGCGATCTAAATCCTACATGTAGTGTAGCACTAAGGGGCTCATAATACCTTTTCAAAGTCCCTTTCTCTCTCACTTTCATCATCTGAAATGTAATGAGGTTGAGCTTCATTGGTTCTCAACCAATGGTACTGTCACTGCCCTTTGGGGGCATATGGAAATGTGAGAGGGTGTTTCTGGTTGTCACAATGATTAGGGGATACATAAGACAGAGGGTGAGACCCAGGGAAAGTAAATCTCTAGTAACACACAAGAAGGTCCAGCATAGCAGCTTGTCCTACTGAATATATACGTAGGTCATCTGTTGAGAACTCTGAGGTAAGTGATCAGGAAGCTCCTATCTGGAGCTGACAGTGAACATCTCCAACTTTATGTGAGTGGGGGAGCACTTACTTATTCCTAAGTTTCTATGAAAAGGAACCTTCATTAAAGTAACATTTGGGCTTCTTCCCAATCCCTCTATCTCTCTTCAGCTTTTCGGTTTGGTGAATTTATGGCTTACCTCTTTCTGTCTTTTACTCTGTGTATTAGTTTTCTATTGCTGTGTAACAAATTGCCACAAACTTAGTGGCTGGAAGCAACACCCATTTATCAGCTAATAGCTCTGTAGGTCAGAAGTTAGGCATGGTTTTTCTGAGTTCTTCTCAAGGTGTCACAAGACTGAAATCAAGGTGATGACCAGGTTGAGGTCTCTTCTGGAGGCTCTGGGGAAAAGATCTACTTCCGTCCTTATCTTTGTTGATGTTGCTGTTGACAGAATTCAGATCCTTGTGACTGTAGGACTGAGGTTTCACATTTCCTTATTGGCTGCCCAGCCTCTGCCCTTAGAGTCTGCCCACATTCCTTGACACAGAGTCCCTTCCATCTTCAAGCCAGCAGCAGTGTGACAAACCCTTTTCGTGCTTCAAATCTTTGAAGTCTCTGTCTCTAACTTCTAGACCAGTTTTAAAGGGATCATGGGATTAGGTCAGGCTCATCTGGATAATCTCCCTATCGTAATATGGTCAACTGAATTTGACTTGAATTATATTTGTAAAATTCCTTACAGCAACACTTAGATCAGTGTTGATTGAATAACTGGGAGAATGTATGTGTTTACCAGGGGCCAGGAATTTGGGAGGTTATTTTGGAATTTTGCCTACCATGTCAGGTTTGGTGTCTCACATATTCTCTGCTTCTCTATGCAGTAAATTTTATAGAGGTAGTCTGCCTTTTAGAAGTCCAGCAATTTCTAAGCCTTTCCTGTAATTGAGAAGGTGAGTATATTTCTGGGTGTGTATTCATATGCTTTCACTTTAAGCCAAGTTCTCCAACTTAGCTTTAATTAGCAATAAACCTTACACATAAGGATCTCTGTCTAATTCCTTCATCTATCTTTTAATTACTTCTGAAAACAAATGAAAAAGACAGTATTATTTATTAACTATCTATAACCGTTAAAACATAGTACTATTGTTTTAGATGTTACTATGTTTTCTATTAAAGAAACACATTTCTGTTAATTGGCCAAATCCAAGAAGGACCCATAAAATATCAAAATAAAGCCATAGTTCTTATTGATCTCTGGTTTACTATATATTTTAAAATTACACAAGTAATAGAAGAATGTTTTTATTATAAAATATTAAGTAGAGGTTAAGCTTGACATCCATCTCCCAATATTAGCTCAAGAACAAACCATTATTAAAATTATATAGTCATATAAGTAATTTTCCAACAAAATTATATACATATATTATTAACATTTTTGCATTATTAATTCCATTATTATATGTAAAAGGCAAATCACTGAGTAAGTCTCAGAAAAATTTCCTTGTTATTTGCATCTTACTCTTTTGAACTTCTGCATAATAGTTCATTGTATGAGTTTATCATATTTTAAAATTTTCACCTCAATGGTGATTATTCCCACTGTTCCTATTGCTTGCTAGTACAAATACTGCAGACACAGGGAACTCCCTGGCCATCCAGTGGTTAGGACTCTGCCCTTCCACTAATGGGGACCAGGGTTCGATCCCTGGTTGGAGAACTAAGATCCCACAAGCTGCGTGGAGTGGCCAAAAAAAAATTATATTGCAGACACAGACATCTTTGTACAAATCTCTTTGGGTGCATTTGTGAACAAATATTTCAGAGAGATCCTAGAATTTATATTGGTGGGTATGCCACTTCTTATTTAATCTATGCAGTCAAATTGCTCTTCATAAGAGCATTTATATTCCTATAAATAGTTTGGTTGCAGGTTTGTGGAAGCCCAGTGAAAATCTTCTCTTCTTTTCCATCTGAACTTTGAACTGATTCAGTAATAAGACAAAAGTTGTGTGAGATAGAAATCAAAGATGACTGCCACTGTCTTTCCTATCTGTACTCACATGCTACTCTTCCCATCAAAAATAGAGTCTAATTCTCCTTCCCTTGAATCTGGGTTGACCCTAGTTAGTAGCCTTGACTAAAAGGATGTGACAGAAGTGATATTTGGGAACTTCAAATTAGGATACAAAAAGCCTTGCAGGTTTTACTTGGGTCTCTTGGAATGGGTACTTACTCTCAGGAAGTACCCATAGGGAGCAGAGGTAAAATGCTGTAGGAAATCCAAACTATGTGAGAGGGTCTTCTGGTCAAAGTTCCTAGCTAATCAATGAGCTAAAAGCCATCATATAATGATAGAAATGTGAAAGTGCCATCTTGAGTGCCTAGCCCCGTTGAGCCTTCAAATGACTCCAACTCCAGCTGCTATCTGACTGCAAACAATGTGAGAAGCCCAGGAAAACACTGCCCATCTAAGTACAGTCAACACTCAGAACTCTGACACATAAAAATAAATTGTTTCAAGCTACCAAGTTTAGGCATGTTTTATTATTCAGTAATAGATAAATGGAATCATATGGTAGATGGAAGCAAACATTCTACTTCATTACTTATAAAACTTGTTTTTGAATAAGTAGTTTAATTTTGCAGGCAAGTAAATTTTCTACACTGAATCACAGAATTAGATAGAATTCCCTCTGGAAGTCCCTGGGTTGGAGCAGTCTTCCCTGCTTGATCCCTCAACCACAGGATCAGAAAATACAGGTGCAAAACAGAAAGCTTGCTGATTTTGAGCTGTGTACTATCAAGAGAATGGGAGAGAGAAGAAACCAGGTTATGCAGTCTTGCTGTTTCATTTTTGGAACTCCACAATCATATTAATCCTTCCTCTCATAGGAATAAATGATTGACAGGCAGAGAGAGGTATGCTATGTGACTGGGGCTTTCCTCATGTGAAAGAAAAGAAACATAATAAGTGGGGGAAAGTATTTTCCCACCATAAATGTATAAGAGTACTCATTTCTCCATAAGCTTGCTAACAGTAAACATGATCTTCAGTTTTTTTCCTATTCTGTGATCTGAAAAATTATGTATCTTTATTATATACCTTATTATATGATATATGTCTACATATAATGATATATGTTACTATACATTTTATATTATATAACATATATCTTTATTATATAATTTTATTATTTATATATTACTACTTTTATTATTTATATAGCTTTATTATTTTTATTTGCATATATTTCAAAGTTGAATATGTATTATTGTGTGCTAATTCCTCACATTTTCCCTTCTGTGTGAATTAGTGGTTTATATCCTTTGCCCACTTTTCTTTAGGGTTTTTGTATTTCTCTTTTAGATTTGTAGGAGTCCTTTTTATAGTCTGAAAACTAATGCTTTGCCTAATTTTTAAGGTGAAAACATTCTTCCCCAGTAAAAGGTTTGGTTTTCACTTTTTAAATCATACCTTAAATTTAACATTTATATCTTAAATTACCAGAACTTCCATTTATGGATTTTGTATTTTGAGTTTTAATGAGGAAGGCCTTTCCTATTCCAAGATTATAAAGGTATTTATTTATTTTTGTACATTTTAATATTATTTTTAGGCTTAGGTTCTTATTCCATCTGTAGTTTTTTTATGATATAGTAGGAACAAATTTATTATCATTATTCCAGAAATATTTATCTAATTTTCACAAAACCTTTTATCACCTATTTTACAATTTTCCCACTGAATTGAACATACAACCTTTATTACGTGATGAACTCTAGACTTCTGTTGGAGGCGGTCATCAGGAGGACAACTGACCTGTGATCTGGACCTGGGCAATCAGAGGTTACTTACCCACTTCACTGTCCCTGGAATGTACGTTCTGCCTGCCATTCTCACAGTGGGAGCCTTTTTCAAGGATGCAGCCCTAAGAAAGCAACGTGCTGTTGAGGCCATCTGGGCTGAACACTAATGTGACTGATTGCCAATAAGGCACCTATATAAAAATTTTTTAACTGAAGTATAAATGATGTACAATATTATATGTTACAGGTATACAATGTATGATTCACAATTTTTAAAGATTATACTCCATTTATAGTTATTAAAAAATATTGGCTATATTCCCTGTGTTGTACAATATATCTTTGTAGCTTATTTTTTTATTTATTTTTATTTATTTTATTTTTTATTTTTTGCGGTACGCTGGCCTCTCACTCTTGCGGCCTCTCTCGTTGTGGAGCACAGGCTCCGGACGTGCAGGCTCAGCGGCCATGGCTCACGGGCCCAGCCACTCCGCGGCATGTGGGATCTTTCCAGACCGGGACACGAACCCGTGTCCCCTGCATTGGCAGGCGGACTCCCAACCACTGCGCCACCAGGGAAGCCCTGTAGCTTATTTTATACATAATAGTTTGTACCTTTTAATCCCTTACCCCTATCTTTAAGATTCTGATGACTGGGTGTGGAGATTTACTTGTCTTGTGGCCACCTAAGACAAGCCTACTAGGTAAGTTCCTTTCCCTATTAAACCTGCCACCTGCCAGTCTGGAATGGTTTTTTTCTTTGGTCTCTGCATGCATGCCCTCTGTGTAAACGGTTCAGTTTCATATTTCACCAAGGGAACTCCTGAGGTTATGAAACAACAACTTCTCATTCTGTTCCATTGTTCTCTTTTAGATTTCCTGTATACAATCCCATATTCTGAGTCTGTCTGGTTGTTCCTGGTGGGGTCATTTAACACATTCTTATATCCTCCTCATGTATTCTATACATAGAAGTCATGCTATGGGTTTGATTAGACTCAAGTTCAATGTTTTGGGCAAGAACATTTCATAGCGTGCTTTGTATTGTATCGCCCAGGAGGTGCACAGTGCCTTGCTGTCCCACTATGACTGATGCAAAAATGGATTAATGGGTTCAGGTAGAACAGGTCAATCTCACTATTATAATTGTCTTCATAATAAATTAAGGTAAATTTTCACTAATTGTTCCTGAATTGATTGTCATTGCCTGAGCCAATGATTCAACTGGGGTTTTAAATAGGGATTTTTAAAATTCTTTAAGTCCTTCCATATCTATTACCTAGAATTCATGTGTAAATAATAAATTTTCATTATCACCTAGGGCAATTTGATCTGTGACAACTTTATAAAGGAAATGAAAGATAGATGCTTAATTCTTTTCCTTTAATTTCCAGTTTTCAGGGAAGGAGTTGATGGTCCATTGTCCAGTTAATTCCAATGGTGTCTAATATGGTTCTCTCTCTAACACACACTCTCTCTCTCTCTCTCTCTCTCAATCTCCTCTCCTTCCTCTTTCTCTTTTGTTATGAATCCATCAGCTTTTAACTATTAAACAAAGTTCAATCAACTGCATTTATTATTAATTTTGATGTTCATATTGCCCTGTCTTTGGCCATTGGGAGCCCCTTCATTCATGCTCCAGTGCCTTTTGACAAGATCTTGAATTATTGTCTTGAATTGCTCTCTTGCTTTCTGATATAATAAAGTATCACAGCCTTAATTTCTTGCCTCAGACATGGGAAGAGAGCTTTTTAACTTTATCACCACCTTCTTTCATACTTTAAATTTTCATCATTTAAAATAATTAAATCTACTTTAAATAATTAAAATTATAAATTATCCCACTCTTCTATGGTTAGTTAATCTACAACAAAGGAGGCAAGAATATACAGCTGAGAAAAGACAGTCATTTCAGTAAATGGTGCTGGGAAAACTGGACAGCTACATGCAAAAGAATCAAGCTGGACTCCTTTCTCATATCATATGCAAAATTAAATTCAAAATAGATTAAAGACTTAAGTGTAAGACCTGAGACCATAAAACTCCTAAGAGAAAACATAGAAAGTTCACACTTTGACATCAGTCCTAGCTATAGTTTTTTAGATATGTCTCCTCAGGCAAGGGCAACAAAAGAAAAATAACAAATGGACAACATTAAACTATCAATAAAAAGCTTTTGCACATGAAGGAAACTATCAATAATACTAAAAGGCAGGCTACTGAATGGAAGAAGATATTTGCAAATGATATATCTGTTAAGGGGTTAACATCCAAAATATACAAAGAATGCATACAACCCAACATCAAAAATAAACAACAGAGGACCTGAATAGACATTTTTCCAAAGAAGACATACAGATAACTGACAGACACATGAAAAGATGCTCAACATTACTAATCATCAGGAAAATGCAAGTCAAAACCACAATGACAAATTACCTCACACCTGTCAGAATAGCTATTATCAAAAAGACCACAAATAACAAGTGTTGGAGAAAAAGGAACATTTGTGCACTGTTGGTGAGAGTGTAAACTGGTATAGCCACTACAAAAAACAGTAGGGAGGTTCCTCAAAATATTAAAAGGAGAACTATCATACAATCCAGCAATTCCACTTCCACTAATTTGAAAAGACATATGTTCCCCTACGTTCATGGTAGCATTATTTACAATTGGTAAGATATGGGAACAACTTAAGTCCATTGACAGATGAATGGATAAAAAAGATGTGATGTATATAGACACACAATGGAATATTATTCAGTCATAAAAAGAAGGAAATCCTTCTATTTGCAACAAAATGGATGGACTTAGAAGGTATTATGCTAAATGAAACGTCAGATAAAGACAGATACTGTATGATTTCACTTATATGTGGAGTCCAAAAAATATAACAAATAAATAAACATAACAAAATAGGAACAGACCCATAGATATAGAGAACAAACAGGTGGCTGCCAGAGGGGAGGGTGTTGGGGGGATGAAAAGAAAAATAAAATCAGTTATGTGAGGTAACAGATGCCAATTAGCTTGATGGTGATGGTCACTTCACAATGTATATTTATATGAAATCATCATGTTGTACACCTTAAATATATATAATTTTGTCCATTATCTCTTAATAAAGCTGAAAAAAGACTAAAAATTGTAATGTACATAAATAAAATGCATCCACATATGAGTTTTGACAAATTCACTTACCCATGAAATGACCACCAAAATCTAGATAAAAAACCATTTCTATCACCCAAAAATATCTCCTACCTCTTTCCAGTCATTGCCCACCAGTACTCCCAGCCCCAGGTAACAATGGTTCTGTTTTTTATCACTATAGATTGGATTTTAGTTTTGCGTATTACTGAATAACATCAGAATGAAATCATATAGAATGTACTCTTCTATGTCTGGAATCTTTCTCTCAGATTAATGTTTTTGCAATTCATCCTTGTTGTTTTATGTAGCAGTAGTTCATTCTTTTCACTGTCAAATAGTATTCCATTGCATAGCTATATTGGAATCTGTTCATTCCTTTATTTGTTGATAGACATTTGGCTTGTTTCCAGGTTTTGGCTACTAAAAATGAAGCTGCTATGAGTATGCAAATACAGTTTTGGTAGAAAATTATTTCCATTTTCCTTGGGTAAATGCCATGGAGTAGAAGTCCTGGGTCATATGGGAAGTATCAGTTTAACTTCATGAGAACCTGCAAAGCTATTTTCCAGAAGTTATGACATTTAACTTTTCCACCAGTGATGATGTATGAGCATCCCAGTTCTATTTCCTTGAGAGTTTTTGTTTTAATTTATATTCCTCTTATGACTAATGATGTTGAATACATTTTCATGTTCTTATTGGCCATTTTTATATTTTCTATTGTGAAATACTTGTTCAATTCTTTTGTTAATATTTTAAGCTTTGGGTTGTTTGTCTTTTTATTGAGTTGTGTAAGTTCTTTATGTATTTTAGATACAAGTCCTTTGTCAGATACGTCTACCACAAATATTTTCTCTCCATCTGGGGCCTTCTCCTGATTTTCTTAAAGGTATCTTTTCATGAGCAGAAGTTTTCATTTTCCATGCAGCCAATTAATTTTACATGTCCTGTCTATAAAATTTTGCCTATTCCAAGGTCACAAATGTGTTCTGTGTTTTTGAAGGGATTTTATAGCTCTAACTTTGTTCTATTATCCACTGTGAGTTCATTTATGCATATGGCATATCCTAGGGGTCATGATAGATGTTTTTTCCATAAAAAAGATAATTTCCTATTGCTGATTTAACAAATCACCATATGGTGACTTCAAACAACACAAATTTGTTGTCTTATAATTCTATAGGTAAGAAGTCAGAAATGGGTTTTACTGGCCTAAAATCAAGGTGTCAGCAGGGCTGCATTCCTTCTGAAGTTTCTATGGGAGAATCTACTTACTTGCCTTTTGCAGCTTTTAGAAGTTACCAGCATTCCTTGGCTTGTAGCCCCACATCTCTCCAACCTCTGCTTTCATGGTCACATCTCCTCCTCTGACACTGACCCTTCTGCCTTCCTCTTATAAGGACACCTGTGATTATACTGGGCCCACCTGGACTATCCAGGATACTCTCTTCATCTCAAGATCCTTCATCTAATCACATCTGTACAGTCACTTTTTGCCATGTAACGTAACATATTCACAGGTTTCAGGGATTAGAACATGGACATCTTTGAAGGGAGAAGACATTATTCTGTCAACCACATTTTTGTTCCAGGTGAAATGTAAAGTGAACTATTGAAAATTACTTTTGAGCAAAGGAAGCCGTGTGACATTTTCCCCACTTCATTGACCTGTATGTATTAGAAGTTTGCAGGTACAGACACATGAAGGGTCCAGTGGTCTTTGGTGCATTAACACATTTAATTCCTCCCAGCAGGAACAGTTTTCATTTTAGAGATGGAAAGAAGTCCCACAAGCTTACTTAACAACTGAAGGCTTGAGTGTGCCAGCTGGTGTGAATGTTCACCCACTCTTTCTCACACACCCTGATTTTTTTAAATTATTTTTTTGTTCTTAAAGAGTTTAAATACTTTTGATTTAAAGACAAAAAAACTGTATCCTGAGAATAACTCCAGAACTCCTTTTTAGAGCAGCTAAAACATTTTCAGTATCCATCTGTCACCTGTAGTTCATGAACATTTGGAGAAATGAAACATGATGTTGCTGGGGTAGATGCACATGAAAAACAAGGATCTCAAAGTTATAACAAATGCTTTGCCATAGTTTATTCCTTTTAAAATGTAGAGTGAAGACCCATGGAGTGTACAACATCCATTTTCATCTTTTGCTCAATTGATATCAAATATGAATTGGCATATGATCATGAAGTAATATGAAATTCCCATTATAAAAACATAATATTCTGTATGCTAACTTGGTCTCCAATGCATAAGCTTCCCAAAGAATTGATGTTAAACTCTGAGAGGGAAACTTATATTAAATTAATATATAACATTGCTGTTTTCCTAAGGCTACTTTTTCTCGCTGCTTATTAAAATAAAATACACATTCATCTATTTATCTCCTGAATGATATGAACAATAATATTTGTTTTCTTTGTCTAGGGGGAAGCTAGTTGTTACATGACTGTTTCTCTATATGGCCAAACATTTGATAGCATTATCTTGTTGCTTCATCCTCGCAAAGTGTGTTGCTTTCATCTGCAGTGTTGAAACTGGCTCATAAACTCCATGTCTATGTTCTAGCCCTGGGAAGGGAAAAGAGAAAGTGAAATGCAACTGTGTTTGTCTCTGAGAACTTAACTTAGAACTTGCACATGTAATTTCAGAAGACATCTTATTGGTCAATGTTTTTTCACATGACCAAGACAATCTTCCAAGGAAACTGCAAGATGTAGTGTTCAGCTGGGTAGCCATGAGAACATCCAACACCTAAGGGGTGGTAGGTTAAGAGAGAGAGAGAAAGAAGAAGAGAGAGAAACTATAACTACAATGTGGTAGGATCTATACTAGATGCAAGGGCAAAATATTTTACTTAGAGATAGAAGTATAAATGGAAATAATGAAACATATATTAAAAATGTTCACTCATTTCCCTCCCTCCCTCCCTCCCTCCCTCCCTCCCTCCCTCCCTCTCTCCCTCCCTCCCTCCCTCCCTCCCTCCCTTCTTTCCTTCATTCCTTCCTTCTCCTATTAAGCATTACATCAGATACTGTTCTAAATATGGGGACAGGGATGAGAGATGTTAAGAGATAGGAAAAAAAGAAAACCCTTGCCATTATCCAGGTATCACAGTGGTTCTCAATCTTGACTGCTTATTAGAATCACCTGAAGAAATTTTACAAATTGAAATGCCCAGAGTGTAACCAAATGAATTGTATGGGACTCTGGGGGCGAGACCCAGCACCAGAATATTGGACAGCTCCACAGGTGATGCCCGCATACAGCCAAGCTGAGGACCACTGAATGGAGATCAGATCTTCTCCCTGTACCAACACTGACCCTTCCCATCTCTTCACAGTCAAGCCAGGTGACTGAAGGCTGCAGTCGCCAGATGTAATCACCCAGTGGAAATTTTACAGTAGTTTTCTGTTGCTCTTATAGCTTTCCCCACAGGCTCTCCACTGCCATCCTGCTGTCCTTTCTAAGGTTCCTTCCATGCTCATTCTTCCTTCAGGCTTTATATAAGCCTTTTAAAATTTAATTTCTATTTTATGTTGGAATAGAGTTGATTTAAAATGTGTTAGTTCAGGTGTACAGCAAAGTGATTCAGCTATACATATGTATATATCCATTCTTTTTCAGATTCTTTCCCCATATAGGTTATTACAGAATATTGAGTAGAGTTCTGTGTGCTATACGGCAGGTTCTTGTTGATTATCTATTTTATATGTAGTAGTCTGTATATGTTAATCCCAAACTCCTAATTCATCCCCCCCACACCGCGTTTCCCCTTTGGTAACCATAAGTTTGTTTTCTAAGTCTGTGAGTCTGTTTCTGTTTTGTAAATAAGTTCATTTACATAAGCTTTTTACCATAAGCTACCACTCCACCACCACCTACCTCCACCCAGGTAACTCCTGCTCGCTTGTAGGATCTTGCATCAAATGTCACTTCCTCTTCCATCTTTCCTTACTACTACTGCCCAGACTAGATCAGTTCCCCTATTACAATATCTCACAGAACCCTGCATTTTCTTTTCACAATGTTTATGACAGTTTCAGTTAGAAATTTAGCTGGATAATTATTTCATTTGTATCTACCCTTGTTAACAGACTATAAAAGCTCTATGAAGGCAGATATTACTTCCACTGCACTCATTATTAAACCTCAAATACCTAGAAAGATGACTGTTGCTTACCAAGCATTAATTTTATTTCTTTCTTTAATGAATGAAACAGGCAGGAGGCTGGTCTCAGAAGGGCTGATAGGGTATTTATCACACGGAGGAATGATTGTGACAACGTTACGACTGAGAGAGGCAGTCACCTAAGCTGCATTTGTGGTATCAAGCCTGGGAAACTCAATGAATGGTCATGTCATTAACAGAAATTGGGATGCCAGGAAAAGCAATGTTTGTTTAACCGAATTGTACAATGGTTACCTCACTGGAATCAGGAATTGAGCTCCCAACCCATTCAAAACAATCTATACAACTGAGAAGAGGAGATAAACAAGAACAGTAATTGGAACTTCAAGACAAATGTGGAATTCTAACATAAAGTACTATTGGTTCCAGCATTTCCTGGTCCTTGGGAATGCCACAAAGGCACCAAGGGGAGCCTTGGGAAAGCTGTACCTCTTGGGGTCCCCTTTCAGACACATTGTACCACCAAGATTTTCTTGCCAGGACTCTCCCCAGGTTGTTGTGGGGCACCTGCGAGGTAGCCTTCTCTCAAGTACTTGTAGAAGGTTGGCAAGAGAACCCCCTACCCCTACCCCTACCCCAATTACTTGATGTTCTCACATCCTCCAGGCAGAAGCCCAGAGTGGGAAATAGGGACACAGATGTTCACCTCTTGCTCTCGTCTTGTCTTTCCTTTTTTTATATTCTCATAGTACATGTATGAATCTCTCAGGTACCACAAATTGGGTTGCTCAAAACAACAGAAATGTATTGTCTCATAGTTCTAGAGGCCCAAAGTCAAAATCAAAATGTTAGCAGGGCCATGCTCCCTCTGAAACCTCTTTGGGAGACTCCTTCTTTGCCTCTTTTAGCTTCTGGTATTGGTCAGTAATCCTTGGCATTTTTCAGCTTGCAGATATCATGCCAGTCTCTGCTTCCATTGTCACATGGTGTCCTCCCTGTGTCTGCGTGTCTTTGTGTCTTTACATGATATTCTTCTGTGTTTGTGTCTTCACATGGCTGTCTTCTTATGAGGACCTCAGTTACATGGGATTAGGACTCTCCGTAATGACCTCATCTTAACTTGTTTCAATCTGTACAGACTACTTAAACATAAAGTCATGTTCATATACCACTACTGAAGGTGAAAACTTCAGCATATCTTTTGCGGGGACACAGTTCAACTGTAAACCCTACTCACATCATATCTATCATGAAATGGCTGGCTTTCTGCCCTTGCTGCTATAGGTGAAAGGATGTCTCTTTACATTGCTGGAGAACACTATGGCAATGGATGCTTTAGACATGCTTGTTGATAGACCAAAGGAGGAGAAATAAGTAATGGGAAACCTACTCTCACAACCATTGCCTGGCTTGCAGGGCCTTTGTCTTAGTGCCCAATCCTATTTTTGCATGACAAAACTCATATATCACCTTGCTCCTTCTCTTTGCATTCTGTCTGGGACAAGTTCCCTAGGTAAATGTAAGCTAGCAAGGACAAAATTCATGTATAAAGAAAGGCAAAAGAATAAAAATTCCATTAATAATGTAATGGTTAATACCTAGATAAACATCTAGATATTACTAAACTATTACTGAAAAACCTCAGCCTCATGCTTCTGTGACCTGGCTCAGTTGTTTTTTTGTTTGCTTTCTTATTAAAGTATAGTTGACTTACAATATTGTGTTAGTTTCAGGTGTACAGCAAAGAGATTCAGTTATATATATATATGTATATATATACATATATATGTATATATATTCTTCTTCATATTCTTTCCATTATGGTTTATTATAAGATATTGAATATAGCTCCATGTAATATGCAGTAGGACCTTGTTGTTTATCTATTTTATATATAGTAGTTTGTATCTGTTAATCTTAAACTCCTAATTTATCTCTCTCCCGCCACCTTCCACCACTGTCCCCTTTGGTAATCATAAGTTTGTTTTCTATGTCTGTGAGTCTCTTTCTATTTTGTAAATAAAACATTTGTATCATATTTTAGCTTCCACATATAAATGATATCATATGATATTTGTCTTTCTCTGTCTGACTTACTTCACTAAATATAATATTCTCTAGGTCTACCCATGTTGCTGCAAATGGCAAGATTTCATTCTTTTTCTATGGCTGAGTAATATTCTATTGTGTGTGTATATATATACATATATATAATATATATTATATATATATTGTATTGATATATATAATATCCACATCTTCTTAAGTCAATTGTCTGTTGATGGGTGCTTGGGTTGTGACCATTGTAAAAACTTCTGCTATGAACATTGGGGTGCATCTATCTTTTTGAATTACAGTTTTATCTGGGTATATGCCCAGGAGTGGGATATATTAACTTTTCAAATTAGAGTTTTTACTTTTTCCAGATATGTACCCAGGAGTGAGATTGCTGAATCATATGAATGGTTCAGTTTTCAAGTAACTCGGTGTTAGTTTTGAATTTGGGTGCTACTACAAATACCAGGCTTATTCAACATAGCTGACTTTGGGCCCCAGATCCTAAGCTGTTTCCATCTGGAAGCCAGAGATTGACTTCCGCTACAGAGTTAAACTAAAGAAGAGTGCTCCTGAATGAGAGGATCTCTCCTCTTCCTTCAAGGTCTTCTCTTCCCTGCCTGGGATTCTCACTGCCATGTCCACTGAAGATAGGCTCTGTGTCCTTAGAGGCCTGTGCTTACAGCACCAATGCATCTGCAGGATTTGGGAAGACAAATTAAAGCACCTCACCAGCTGCTCACATTGTGTTGGCCCAACAACTAATTGAATGGTCAGAAGAGTTCACTTTTAATTTAGCTATGCACATCTTGTTAGAAGTAGTCACAGCTCAGTGGGAGAAAAGACACTAGACATAAAAAGACTTGAGAAGAGGAATTGAATACCAGACAGCCTTTGACTGGGGTGGGGGATTAGGGATTTTTAGTTTTGGTGAATTTGGTGAACTTTGAGTAGCATTTGCAAGCAACATAGATTATAGAAAATCCTCGTTCAGTTTCATGTCCTTTGTTTTTGAAGCAGAAGCACAAGGAAAACATCTCCCATATGTTCTCACTTTCAAAATTGTGAGATAATTAGTTCACTTTAACGAGTCAGTAGATCTGTCTTCTGTATGAACATCAATATGGTACATGTGGTAAACTGATAGCTTTTAAGTGTCTCTGGCAAGGCTGGACATGGGATTGGAGTTTAGGTAGTTGGGAGGCTCTGATGATGGGCTACTAATTTTTCTTCCTTAATTAGATGTCTGCATTTTACATGTGACTTGATTTGTTTTCAGGTCATAATAAACAACTCATTACCAAGCCCCTCCCTAAATACTCCAAAAGAACGCAGTGCATGCGTCAGAAGGAAATAAATATTTACCGAATTAACTGACAGCCTTGCTCTCAAATATATGCCAGTTTCATGTTTGTGTTTATTCTTTTAACTTTTACTTTTTCTAATGTTACCTAAAATGTCTGCTTTTTCCTATGGATCAATTTCATTTTAAATCAGCTTCTAAATATTTTTTTCTATCATGATTTTTATCATTGACTCTTTGGGACCTTACTTCATGAGCATCGAAGGCTGTCATAGATAGAAATTGCCAAATTCTTTTTTAAGTGAGAAACAAAACAAAACCCTTTTATTTGTCAGGCTCATTTGTCATTGTCTATAGGGCTCACTTCATACTCATCCAAATATTTAGAAAAGGTAGGACAGGGATTCTTTCCCTCATTATATATGAGGATATAGAAGCTTAGTTAAGCTTTATTCTTTTTGTTTGTTTTCTTTTGTTTTTTACTCACCAAGGCAATAAATAGAGACCTTGCCTCTGTTCCCATTGAGCTTAAAAACATAAAACGAGCAAGTACCTAGCATTAGGAATATGGGAGCAGGTGAGAAGCCTCTCAAATTCAGGAGATCAAGGAGGTTTACCTGAGAAAGAGACATTGGAAATGAGACTGAGAAGGAAAGAGGTGAGTAGGAGAGTTAGGTAGGGGAAGATGGAAAAGGAGAGGGAAGAGTTTCAAAGGCAGGGGAAGAGCATGTGTAAGGCCTGGGAGGCAAGAAAGAGTTACTTGTCTGAGGAGATGTTATGGACAAACAATGGCTACAAATGAGTTAGAGGAGGTTGAAGAATGCTGGGGAAATAAATAGTAAAGTGAGAAATTTAAGATTTTGGTATGAGCTAAAGAGATTAATGTACATCCTTTCCATGAAACGACAGAGCCTCTAGGGATTATCTGATTCTATCAGATTGTGAGCTTTTGTCTTTGCTTAAGCTATTTTACAATTCTGAATATAGAAGGTAACTTGTAGAAAACTGAGAGCAATGCCAACAATTTTTGGCTAGATAAAAGCAAGTTTACTCTGTCCAGTGCAATGCAGTTGATTCTGGCCTATGGATAGAACAGTTTTTGCAAATTCATGTCAACACTTTTTACAGCACATAAATTTATGGTTCTTTGATTTCTCGTCTAAATAGGTTGTAAATTTTTTTCCAGTTCCTTCATTAACTAATGGATTAAATAATATCTTTGACAGATGTTAGTTGTATACCTGTGTACCCAATAATTTTAGTTCCCCACAGAAATTTAGTTCAGGCTTTGAATACAAAATTGGTGGGCCCATATTCATATGTTCTTTCTTCTTTTGTCTTCACAGAGTAGCTAGTTTTTCACAGCACATATATACTTTTGCACCCTCAGGCACCAGGCAAAAGTTTTCCTGTAAATGGGTGACTTTGGTTGGCTTTGCAGCATTCCTCTGGTCACTTTCTATTATCCACACTAATATATATTTTCTCTGCCCATGCTCTTCCAACTCACCAGTGCGCACGCATGAACACACACACACACACACACACACACACACACACACACACACACACACAGATTGTGCTCTGCCGAGGGCTGGAGTTCTATGGAGGGGCCTCAGGGGCAGCTGTGGGCTCTAAAACATCCAGGTGAATGGTCTCCAGGCCTTTACCTGGACATAGGTGATACAATTAGCAAGTGCCATGTGTGTTTATAGAGAAGAGCCCTTACTGAAAGTTGGTGTTGTCAGACAAAGATTTTTGAAGGAGGTAGGGCTTGTTCTTGTGCTGGGATGTCAAGGATGAACAGGATTCCACAGTTGAAAAGAGAGTCTATGGCACAGAAAATAGAACAAAGGAACATGTGCCTGGGAGACAGATCTTTGAGTTGATGTAGGTAGTCATAAAGAGGACTCTGATCGAAGTGGAGAAAGAGGATGAGAGGCCCACTGCATTCCTTTAGTGGAATCTTCTGGAATTACACAGGGCAATTCTACTTGTAGCTCACGCTCTCCAGACAAAACTGACAGGGGAAGAGGGAAAATGAAGTCTTAACTTAGAACCAGTACTTATTGTTGTTTTTGATACTGAGGAAGAAGAGAAGACATAATTGGGAATCAATTATAGTTTCTGCTCTAGCCTAGCTCAGGTAACACCTGGTCATTGCTCTTGGCTGAGATGATTATAGAAAGATCCAACTCTCCTTCTCCTGATATCACAATTGGCATTCTCAGTGTAACAGGAAGATCATTATTACAAAATCACAGGTCTGAGCCAAGGCTCTAACACTCAGCGGCAATCACTTGGCCTTTTAAGCCTCTTAGCCTTGTAGCTTCTTTTTCCTTATCAGCGAAATGAAGCAGATGTCTTGGAAATTCTTCAGCATCTCTTCCAGGTCTCTTGTTATGGTACTCGTCCTTTTCCTTATACCATAAGATCCTTTAGGACAAAGATGATAACCCTTTCTTTGGGCTTGGTGATATTTCACATGAAGAGATGATCAAGAAAGTAATTTCAATAAATTATGGGTGATTAAAAGTCTAAATGAATGAGTGGATGAATGGGCAACCCAAGATGTATGCTGTCTTCTCTCTCTGTTTTAGTCCCTCATTCAGATAGCTGCAGAATTGAACTTCTCATTGTTTCCTAACAAGCATCCTTTCATGCAAAAAGCTGTAATAAGCAGGGCTTCCCTGATGGCACAGTGGTTGAGAGTCCGCCTGCCGATGCAGGGGACACGGGTTCGTGCCCTGGTCCGGGAAGATCCCACATGCTGCGGAGCAGCTGGGCCCGTGAGCCATGGCCGCTAAGCCTGTGCGTCTGGAGCCTGTGCTCCGCAACAGGAGAGGCCACAACAGTGAGAGGCCCGCGTACTGCAAAAAAAAAAAAAAAAGAAAAGAAAAAAAGCTGTAATAAGCAAAGCAAATTCTACTAAACGGTTTATGGGCGTGTCAAAACAGGGAACTTCCATCAGGTGCTTGGTAGCCAATGGTTTCAGAATCCATAAGGATATTTCTAGTCTTTGAAGCCATTGCTTGACTGTGCCGTGGTGGTGTCCCCCACCCTCACCTTGCTTTTGCTCTATGCAGGTCCAGCTTTTCTGGCTCATCTATCATCTCTTGCATTGTTTTCCACCCCCAACCCACCTCCAGACCAAGATGACAAAACGAAATAAAACAGCGAATAAGAACTGCAACTTTCTTCCAACTAAATTAATCATTTAGTGATTTATCTCTACATGTTATTTTTCCAAGCAAAATGAAAGGCTGAGTTCACAGAGACACTTTCTTTAAAAGGCAGGTGGGGTTATAAACATCTTATTTCTGTTACAGCCAAATGGATGAAGAGATAAAATGAGGTAATGGAAATAAGAGCAGGGATGTAGAGTTAGACTTTTTTTTTTTTTTTTGCTGTACACAGGCCTCTCACTGTTGTGGCCTCTCCCGTTGCAGAGCACAGGCTCCGGACGTGCAGGCCCAGTGGCCATGGCTCACGGGCCTAGCCACTCCCCGGCATGTGGGATTTTCCTGGACCGGGGCACGAACTCGTGTCCCCTGCATCAGCAGGCGGACTCTCAACCACTGCGCCACCAGGGAAGCCCGAGTTAGTCATTTTTAAGAGCTGCCATTTACTGACCGATCACTATATACCAGGCTTAATCATCTAAAATGTATTATTATCCTCATCTTGTAGATGCAAAATATGGTAGGATCAGAGCACTTTTGGACCTTTCAAGATGATAGATAGTATTTGCCATAAATGGAATTAAGCCCAGAGCCATCTGATTCCAGTGCTTGTCCTTTCCTTCCTCAAAAAGTTGCTTTGCTGTCTTCTGTAATCAGGAGAGCCATCTCTGAATGCTTGACTTCCCCAGGTGAAAAAAGTACACCCAGTATCAGCTAATTACACCTGAGCAGCTGTAGTTACCCCTAAATTACTCACACTGTTTTGGCTTGCTCTTCACCAATGATCCCCTATAGGACTCTGTAACCTGATAACAATCAGAAACTCGGCAAGGCACTTATCAGCTATCACAATGACAATTGTTTGCCAGCAGAGCAGATGAAAAGGAATATCACAAAGGAGGCTTTTTAAGTAGGAAGGGTAGAGAAAGCATACTGTTTAGGGGATGTGGTTCCAACAAATGGGATAACTGTAATCCAGAAAAAGAGAAAAATAAGAACTGTTGAGAGTGGAGAGCTTTTCTTCTGTTTTCTCAAAGTTATCACAAGCAAAGTT
This sequence comes from Phocoena sinus, assembly GCF_008692025.1. Lineage (NCBI taxonomy): Eukaryota > Metazoa > Chordata > Mammalia > Artiodactyla > Phocoenidae > Phocoena > Phocoena sinus. Next base: position 39,070,449 of record NC_045767.1, read on the forward strand.
CATCCAGTGGTAGAGGACAACGGATACAAAAAAGTCTAGACCAGCATTAATATAGAAACCCCTTGTGGCTACATGCAACTACTTAAATTGAATTAATGATAATTAGATAAAATAAAAAATGCAGATCCTCAGTCACACAAGGCGCATTTCAAATGCTCAACAGCCATGTACTGGTGGCTACTGCTTTGGACAGCTCAGATACAGAACAATTCCATCATTGCAGAAGGTTCTACTGGACAACACTTGTCTAGAGCATAAAGTGCTGAGAAAAAAGGAAACCACTGATGGTGATGCAGAGTTAATTAGGAGAGTAAGCATTTGTTGGGCAGCGACTAGGAATAAAACTGAAAGTCCTGGAATTGCTCCACCTCAACTGTCCTTGAATTGCAATAATAATATCCACTCATTTAAAAAAAAATTGTGCTATAGTACACATAACATAAAATTTATCATCTTAATCATTTTAAGTGTACAGTTCAGCATTTTTAAGTATATTCACAATGCTGTGCAAACAATCTCCAGAACTTTTCTTCTTGCAAAATCGTAACTCTATACCAATTAAACAACTCCCCACGTCCCTCACCTCCCAACACCTGGCAACCACCATTCTACTTCCTGTTTTTATGAATTTGGCTACTCTAGATACTTCCTATAATGGAATCATACAGTACTTACCCTTTTGTGACTGGCTTATTTCACTTAGCATTCTGTCTTTGAGGTCCATCAGTGTTGTAGCATGTGTCAGAATTTCATCCCTTTTTAAGGCTAAATAATATTACATTGTATATAGGTATACCACATTTTATTTATCCATTCATCCATTAATGGACACACGGTTGTTTCTACCTTTTGGCTATTGTGAATAATGCCTCTGTATGCATGGGTACACCAGTATCTCTTTGAGACCCTGTTTTCAATTCTTTTGGATACATAACCAGAAGAGGAATTGCTAGTTCATATGGTAGTTCTGTTTTTAATTTTTTGAGAAATGCCATATTGTTTTCCATAGTGGCTGCACCGTTTTACATTCCCATCCATAGTATACAAGGGTTTCAATTTCTCTACATCCTCACCAAACTTTAACATTTGTTATTTTGTTATTTTTTTCTTCTTTTTTTGGTAGTAGCCATCTCGATTGCTGTGGAGAATATCCACCTATTTTTATTTTATTTTATTTTATTTATTTATTTTTTGCGGTACACGGGCCTCTCCCTGTTGTGGCCTCTCCCGTTGTGGAGCACAGGCTCCGGACGCACAGCCTCAGTGGCCATGGCTCACGGGCTCAGCCACTCCGTGGCATGTGGGATCTTCCCAGACTGGGGAACAAACCCGTGTCCCCTGCATCGGCAGGTGGACTCTCAACCACTGCGCCACCAGGGAAGCCCCCTTTTGTTTTTTTTTACATTTCTGATTAAAATTACTACATATTTATCATAGAAAGTTGAGAAAATATGCTGAAGACTTCAGAAGAGAGTGAAAAAAAAGTAGGCATAATCTTACCACTTAACCACTACTAATATCTTGATGCACATTAAAAATACATAAACAATTTTATTTTTCCAAATGGGAGCTATATTTTATGTACTGCTTTGTAATTTGATTATTTTAAAAATAATACTTATTGATATTTTTGTCATTAAATAATTTAAAGTGTTTTGTAATAAATAGGGGGTGTTTAATCATGTAGATGTTAACATACTATAACTTAAAAATTAAGTTTGAATGTATACAATGTTTTTGATTATTTGTTATTATAATAACATTGTAATTAATGCTCTTAAACTCAAATTACTACATAACTGTATGAAAACAGTCTAGGACACATTTCTGGATTTTTCTAGTCACAGGGTTTGAAATATATATTTTTTAAACTTTTCTTCTTGAAGAATAATATACATATAGAAAACTAAAAATGATAATTGTACACCCTGATAGACTATCATAAAGTGAACACATCAACATTACCAACTTTTTTTTTCTTCTCCAGCTAGCGTTTTCAACAAAAGCTGACTACTGCCAGCTGATTCAGTTAGGTTTCCCAGAAGCAGATGCCAAGATGAGAATTTGTGTGCAAGTGAATTATTAAGGAAATGCTCCCATGGGAGACAGGTCAGGGAGTGAGAGAAGCAGGGAGGTCAGAAAAGGGGAGAGAGATGTCATCAGCATGAAAGGCCCCCCCCCAGGTAGCTTCAGTCTGACCTGAGAGGAGAACTCAGGAGTGAGAGGACTCAGCATTATTCCACGTGTGTCAGGGGGGCCGGACTTTCTTTCTCCCAGTGACAGTCAGTGATAATGACTCTGTGGGAATGGAAAACACAAACTCTCAGACCCCTCTATTTCTCTGTGCTCATGGTCAAAGCCTCCAAAGGAACAGCTTGCCCAAGAAGCCCCACAGGTACCGTCCATTGAAAGTCCTGCAGAGCAGAGGTAGAGGTGTTGGCACAGATATGGTAAATTGGATCAGAGGGGACTGGGGACATTGTCCCACATACAAGAGGTTCTCTCCCATCCAGAAGAAACCATGATCCTGACTTACCACCCTAAATCAGTGTGGCTTGTTGTTGAGCTTTATGTAATGGAATCATACAGATGGTTCTCCTTTGTGTCTGCCATGTTTAGGAGACCCAGCCAAGTAGTTGTGCACAGCACCCGTATGTGCATTTCCTCATGCTGCAGGATGGTTTACATATACCACCATTTATCTAGCAGTTTACTCTTCTTGGATATCTGAGTTGTTTCTGCCTACGAAATATTATTGCATGATGCTGCTATGAATGCTACTGAGTGCATGTATGCTCTCATTTCCGTAGACAGAAATTTCTGGATAGGGTTGCTAAGATTTAGTTTTAGTAGACGTGGCTGAAAACGATTCTCCAAACTGGTTACACCAATTACAATGTCTATTAGAAGTTCATAATAATTTCAATTTACATCCTCATCATACTTGGTATGGCCAATCTTCTTAAATTTTAGCCGTTTTGATGGGCTTGTTTCTCACTGTGGTTTAAACCCATATTTCTTAAAAAAAAAAAAAAGATGTTGACCACATCATCATGTGTTTATTGTCTATTTGGATACTCTCACTTGTGAAGTACATACTTGTAACTGTTATCCATTTAAAATTTGGGGTTTCTGACTTTCTCTTACTGATTATTAGAATAAGCTTGTTTTGGGGAGGTAGCAATAGGGACATGGAATGTCAGGTGGTATTCATGAATAAAACAAACCTGAGGAAAACTGGAGTGTTAAAAACTGAGGCAAAGTGATTACCTGGTTTCTGGTTGGTATATTCTCCTCTCATTTCTTTTCATACGCAGATATCTTAGTAAATGATAATGCCACATTTTAACATTTCTGTCCTGTGGTTTTATTTTCACAACAAATGGGGGTCCTCTGGGCAGGATTTGGAGTCTTCTGGTCTGGAGAACAATGCAAAAGGGCTACAAAGTAAAAGTCAAGTGCACGTATATGAGACCCCTTGATGTCTCAAATTTTTGTCTTCTGCTTACCTCTCCTCTGCCACCTAGGGACTGATGCTGCAGTGAAGCTCTATTCTTGAGCTATTCAATGTTCAGGAAGACTTTAATTCTTATATGTAGGAAGCATAGACTGAGCCTGGCTTCCTATCTGCTTCTATCTGCTTCTTCCTATACAGCTTCCTATCTGCTGTCTGACTCCATCCTCCTCCTCAAAAAGGAGATTGTTATTTTTGTGTGCTCTATTTTGATCCTTATACAAAATGGATTGTCTTAAAATTTTTAGTTATTAAGGACCATTACACCTCAATTTTTGTTGAACTATGATGGTCCTCTACTTATAAAATGCACTAAGAGAGGAAACCAGCTCCCCACAGATGGCCCCAAATAATGGTTTTCCCTTGTTGGATCCTGAACCATGGAAGAGAAAACCTGGAAAAATCATTCCCATCACAAAGTATCTGTAGGAAGATGAAGCTTACAAAAGAATGATGCAATCCTGCATTGCCTTCCTCACAACATCCTCAGGTGAGGTTTCTAAACATCATTAAGGACCTGGGGTGAAGTGGGAAAACTGGAGAAGACTTTTACAAATACTTGCAAAAAATCCACAAGATAAAGACCAAACCCTCACATATTTGAAATCTTTATCCACCTACCAGGACAGATTTGGGAAAATTGTGACCACTAAAGAATCCAAGTCATTGGAAAAATGAGTGTCCAAATAAACCTCAATCACCTTCACGTTTTCCTTGTACATTTAAAACCACTCTTGTACCAAATACTTATACCTCCATATTTTTCTTTCCTGAGGATGACAGAATCTCCTCTATGAAATTGTCTGTATAAATATAAGAATAAGCCTTTGAAGTATCATCACCAAAGTCTCTGAGCCCTAAGAGTGCTCATCCTAGAAACCATGACTGGTAGTTCCTCTTCTAACTGCAATAAATGGGCCAAAGACTCCTTGCCAGGGTGAGTTATTTTACTGAAATGACTTTTTCTATTGTCCAGACCTTAATTTTTTATTATAACTTTTTACTTTGAAATAGTTTAAATCTCACTAGCTATTTTGAAAATAATACAGGGTTCCTGCGTACCTTTCATCCAGCTTCTCCCAAATGTTTTAAGTACTTCTCCCAAAAGTACTTAAAAAATCATAGTACATTTTCAAACCTAGGAAATTGGCATTGGTACAGTAGTATTAACTCAAGTGCAGACCTTATCCAGATTTTGCAAGTTTTTACATGAACTCTTTATTTTCTGTGTACCGTTCTAAGAAATTTTATCACATGTATAAATTGACGTAAACATTACCGCAATCGGTTCCATCACCACAAAAAACTTATTCGCTGTTGACTTAAATTTTTGAAAACTACAAATAGAAATAGATCAAAGCAGAGTAACTTTCCTTGCTTACAGTAATTTATTATAAAGATCTAAAGGGGGGAAGAATTATTAAATTTTAAAAATGGTTTAGTGTATCAAGAAGTGTTTAGATGATACTAGAATGTAAACATGTTTAACCCTAAGAAATTTCTTCCAGTTATAGAATATAAAATTGTAAGCAGCAATGTTCTGGATATTTTTGCTGCATAACAAATTGCCTCAAAATTTAGTGGATGAATAACAACCACAATTTGTTTTGCTCACAAATCTATAATTTAGGGAGTGGGGACAGCTCACCTCTGCTCCGTGCAACGTTAGCTGAGCTGGCTCAACTGGGACCAGAGGACTCACTTACAAGATAACTGAGTAACCTGGTTGCCAAGTTGTTACCTATAAGTTTTTTTCCCATGGGGGCTTCTCTGTGGAGTGGCTTGGGAGTCCTCACAGCATGGTGTCAGTGTTTTAGGAGTAAGAGACAGGAAAAGGAAGCTATCAGTTTTTTAAGGTCTGGGCCAAGAACCTGCACAGCATCATTTCTATCTATTGGTCAAGAAAACACAGAGCCTGGATTCACTGCTTAATGGGAGGAGTGTCAAAATTTTTGTGACCATATTTTAAAAGCACCATATTATTTTTTGTATAAAGGAATTTGTCACCTTAAAAAATTCTTGGAGTTTTAAAAATATATTACAAATATGTTGCAATAAAAATGAAGTTCAGAAATAGCTTAATCCTAAAATATATTTGTTTGGAAAAGAGCCCTTCCCCGCAAGAAAACTATTAAGATGTATATGGTGAAACATAGGAAATTAGATAAATTTCTATCTGAATAATTATATGTGGCTAATGACTTTTAAGGATGACAGTAAATGCTTGAAACTAAAAATTATAAGAATTAAACATTTTTAAAACTAAGAATTTTTTTTTCTAGTGGAGTTTTAATCTGTGGTTGATAAAACAAGTCATAGGCCAATGAATTGACAAAACACTTTGTCCTGAGGCCAAGAGCCTTAACATCTTGCATAATAGCAAGGATAGTACCTCTTTTTCTTTACAAAAGGCTCTTTTTGAATTTTGTATTTTTCAAAACTTTGATTCCAAACTTGGGGATTTACAACTGTATGAGGATACAGTAATACCTATAAGGATTTCAGGACAAACACCAAGAGATTGTATTTATTTTATTTCTCTTTGCTAATGACATGAGATTCTAATGTACTAGGGATCTTCTTGATTCCCCAGTGGAAAAGGTAAAGCTTTGGCTGGTATTGTGTCAAGATACTGCTAATTAGGATAATCTCGCTGCAACAATACACAACAAGGGAATGTTACATGTGAAAGTTGTGTGTTCCAAAATTGTCAGAAATTAAATCTTAGGCGGCAGGACTGGTTTATTCAGCCAGAAAGCAAATATAGATATCTTGTACTTAAAACTATGTACCAAGTTTTTGTAGGTGGATCAAGTGATGAAATGAAACAGTTGTTTAGAATTTTGAATACAGAGCTGATGGAGTTTTTTTGTGTGCTTTTAACCATCTCACGGTAGAGCGAATGCTTCTTTCCTGGTGTTTTAACAATCTAAGCAACCTTCATTCTCCATGGATTTGCCAGTGACAACTCTTAGAATGCCAACAACTTCAGAATGAAAAGAAGGAGAAATCCCTGAACTAATGCTATAGATCAGGTAAGTATACTTGCAACCATAGAGAGTGAGAAATTATAATTGATTCTATAACAGGATTTTTCAAAATGTTTTGTACCAGTGGTAGCAGCATCATCAGAAAAGTTATTAGAATTACAAATTTTCAACCCACCCCAAATTTACAGAATCAGAAATTCAGGGGGTGAGGTCCAGATCCAGCTCTCTTTCTCTTTTTTTTTTTTTTTTTTGGTAATTGTTGTTGTCAACAAACCTTCCAGGTAATTCTGATGCATTAAAAGTTTGAGAAGCACTATTTTAAAGCAAAATAATATGACTGCACATCCATAGCTAAATGCAATATAAACAAAAAGAAAAACCTAAAAAAAACCCAATTTAGTAAATATATGTTGCATTAATATTGAATTGCTATTTTAGAATGGTTTTCTTATATTCTCAGTAAAGTAAAAGGGCAATGATGTTTATTTCATTTGGAATCAAGATATTCAGTATACGATAAAAGAAAGTGTAATTTTGGAATAAAAAATTTAAGTAAAAATATTATACTATTCAAATTGGATTGGAAATATCAAAATCAAACATAACTTCACAAAGGAAGTTCAGAATACATCCTTTTTAGCTCTGCCAGGAGAAATAGCCCAGAAGAAGTGCTTCTCTCTCACCCTCCATTGTTTACAGTAGCACTTAAATGCTTGTCTCCAGTGTTATTTTGTCACTATGAGACACGGGGGTTCCTTGTAGAAGTGGTTGATTCTACTTCTGGATTTCAAAGGTAAAAACATGAGCCTGTGTAATCTGTTGTGCTGGAAACCAAGTAGCTTTCACAAATAATAGAATACATAATCATATCAAAGGAATACAAAATACCCAATTTGAGGGGGAGTTTCTGTTGAGTTGAGACAATTGGGCCTCAAAATAACATTAATGCAGATTGATATATATATATATACAGTAAATCTGAAAAGTCTTGAGTCTATAATGAAAAACAAAAGGGGAAAACACTAGCATAAAGGTCTCTAAATGAAGATGAATAGAAGGCAAGTGCAATCTTTGTGGTCTTGCTATTCAAAATGTTGTATTATCGACTCACTTATTGCATCAATGAAAAATAAGCTAGTAATATAAACACACCACCTAGAAATCATATTTTTCTGACTCACTGGGAACATCAATAAAATTATTCTGTAGACTGTGACCTCCAACCAGATAAAGGCACTTAAAATATCCAAAATACAACTGGAAATAATTCTAAGTATTATCGAAGAAATTTGTTGTCTTCCACAGGGTTTAAATATCTAGAATTAAAAGAAGAACAACATTTAGATATCTGAGTTTGTATCAATTCAGGGGCGAGGGAAGCTACAGTTTTTTATTAGTAGGAAAGATAATTAGATAATTGGTTTAGTTTGAATTCAGAGAAAGAAGCACTTTCCTCTTGAAATTATAAATTTGACACAACAACCATAAAGTGGCTTCTAGATTATCTTAGTAGATGATGCCATTAAAAAGAAAGGCCAGAACTAGCCTGAGGTCTTTCCAGTTGTCCTAATTAAGGTGTAGAGTCAGGTTAACTGTAAATTTAGCCCATGATAACTTCATCACTTTCTCAGCTGTTCTTTTTAGCAACTGTCTCCACACATTGCTGTCTTCTGAAAGGCTCTCTTCTATTCCAAAGTCCTTCTCAGCCTAAATATGAGCTTCCAGGCCAACACTGGACTCTAGGGCAATCCAGCTGGGACAGTAGACAAAGGCATTTCAGAGTAAAAACTGCTTCACTCTCAAGACAGCCTCTCCCCTATGGATGCTTTTTTGGCTCTTGTGGGATGCACAGAACTCATTGCAAACAAAAATCCACCAAAAAGCCACTGCTGTACCAAAACTGCCACCAAAGCAAAATGAGCCTGACTCTTCACAGAATAGCAGATATCACTTAAACTTCCACAAATCCAGAAATTTTTATCCCACTGGTGTAACTGTATCCTCACAGAGAAAAAGGAAGTTACCCTGTCGTATGCACAATGGACTGCATGAATACTAGAAATGAAACAAGTCCTGAAGAACTGTGTGGGAACAGAAAAATAACCAGAGGACTACTGAGGTGAAATGGAAAATCACTCTTTTTAAGATTCCTGTCCTTCACCCTGTTTACCATTAAAGTCATTCAGTATCCTGAATGAATACTGTGACTCCCTTTCTTTTCAAAAGTATACTGGCATCTCCTTTCAGATGTATAGCTTATACCGTTCCTGTCATTCCTTTTGTTTTCAAATTGTATCCTTCAAAATCTCTTCACATAGTGTATTTTAACTTCTTTACTGTTCTTCCTTCCACTGACTCTTTAATGTACTTAAACAACCTTGCCTTGTTCCTGATCTTAGTGGAAATTGTTTCAGTTTTTCACCGCTGAGAACGATGTTGGCTGTGGGTTTGTCATATATGACCTTTATTATTTTGAGGAAAGTTCCCTCTATGCCTACTTTCTGGAGGGTTTTTTTTTTTATCATAAATGGGTGTTGAATTTTGTTGAAAGCTTTTTGTGCATCTATTGAGATGATCATATGAGTTTTCTCCTTCAATTTGTTAATATGGTGTATCACGTTGATTGATTTGCATATATTGAAGAATCCTTGCATTCCTGGGATAAAACCCACTTGATCATGGTGTATGATCCTTTTAATGTGCTATTTGCTAGTATTGTGTTGAGGATTTTTGCATCTATGTTCATCAATGATATTGGCCTGTAGTTTTTTTTCTTTGTGACATGTTTGTCTGGTTTTCGTATCAGGGTGATGGTGGTCTCATAGGATGAGTTTGGGAGTGTTCCTCCCTCTGCTATATTTTGGAAGAGTTTGAGAAGGATAGGTGTTAGCTCTTCTCTAAATGTTTGAAGCAATTCACCTGTGAAGCCATCTGGTCCTGTGCTTTTGTTTGTTGGAAGATTTTCAATCACAGTCTCAATTTCAGTGCTTGTGATTGGTCTATTTATAATTTCTATTTCTTCCTGGTTTAGTCTCAGAGGGTTGTGCTTTTCTAAGAGTGTGTCCATTTCTTCCAGGTTGTCCATTTTATTGGCATAGATTTGCTTGTAGTAATCTCTCATGATCCTATATATTTCTGCAGTGTCAGCTGTTACTTCTCCTTTTTCATTTCTAGTTCTGTTGATTTGAGTCTTCTCCCTTTTTTTGTGTGATGAATCTGGCTAATCTTTTACCAATTTTGTTTATTTTCTCAAAGAACCAGCTTTTAGTTTTACTGATCTTTGCTATTGTTCCCTTCATTTCTTTTTCATTTATTTCTGATCTGATCTTTATGATTTCTTTCCTTCTGCTAACTTTGGGGTTTTTTTGTTCTTCTTTCTCTAATTGCTTTAAGTGTAAGATTAGGTGGTTTATTTGAGATGTTTCTTGTTTCTTGAGGTAGGATTGTATTGCTATAATCTTCCCTCTTAAAACTGTGTTTGCTGCATCCCATAGGTTTTGGGTCATCGTGTTTTCATTGTCATTTGTTTCTAGGTATTTTTTTGATTTCCTCTTTGGTTTCTTCAGTGATCTCTTGGTTACTAAGTACTATGTTGTTTAGCCTCTATGTGTTGGTATTTTAAAGTTTTTTTCCTGTAATTGATATCTAGTCTCATAGCGTTGAGGTCGGAAAAGATACTTGAAACAATTTCAATTTTCTTAAATTTACCAAGACTTGATTTGTGACCCAAGATATGATGTTTCCTGGAGAATGTTCCATGAGCACTTGAGAAGAAAGTGTATTCTGTTGTTTGGGGATGGAATGTCCTATAAATATTAATTAAGTCCATCTTGTTTAATGTATCATTTAAAGCTTGTGTTTCCTTATTTTTTTTCATTTTGGATGATCTGTCCATTGGTGAAAGTGAGGTGTTCAAGTCTCCTACTATGTTTGTGTCACCATCGATTTCCCCTTTTATGGCTGTTAGCATTTACCTTATGTATTGAGGTTCTCCTATGTCGGGTGCATAAATATTTACAATTGTTAGATCTTCTTCTTGAATCTAACCCTTGATCATTATGTAGTGTCCTTCTTTGTCTCTTGTAATAGCCTTTATTTTAAATCTATTTTGTGTGATATGAAAAGCGCTACTCCAGCTTTCTTTTGATTTCCATTTGCATGGTATATCTTTTTCCATCCCCTCACTTTCAGTCTGTATGTGTTCCTGGGTCCAAAGTGGGTCTCTTGCAGACAGCATATATGTTGGCATTGTTTTTGTATCCATTCAGCCAGTCTATGTATTTTGGTAGGAGCATTTAGTCCATTTACATTTAAGATAGTTATTGGTATGTATGTTCCTATTACCATTTTCTTAATTGTTTTGGATTTGTTCTTGTAGGTCTTTTCCTTCTCTTGTGTTTTCTGCCTAGAGAAGTTCCTTTTGCAATTGTTGTAAAGCTGGTTTGGTGGTGCTGAACTCTCTTAACTTTTGCTTGCCTGTAAGGATTTTAATTTCTCCATCAAATCTGAATGAGATCCTTGCTGGGTTGAGTAATCTTGGTTGTAGGCTTTTCTCTTTCATCACTTTAAGTATGTCCTGCCACTCGCTTCTGGCTTGTAGAGTTTCTACTGAAAGATCAGCTGTTAACCTTATAGGCATTCCCTTGTATGTTATTTGTTGTTTTTCCCTTGCTGCTTTTAATAATTTTTCTTTGTATTTCATTTTTGATGGTTTGATTAATATGTGTGTTGCAGTGTTTCTCCTTGGATTTATCCTGTATGGGAATCTCTGCACTTCCTGGACTTGATTGACTATTTCCTTTCCCATATTAGGGAAGTTTTCAACTATAATCTCTTCAAATATGTTCTTATTCCCTTTCTTTTTCTCTTCTTCTTCTGGGACTCCTATAATTCAAATGTTGGTGCATTTAATGTTGTCCCAGCAGTCTCTGAGACTGTCCTCAATTCTTTTCATTCTTTTTTCTTTATTTTGCTCTGTGGTAGTTATTTCCACTATTTTATCTTCCAGGTCACTTATCTGTTCTTCTACCTCAGTTATTCTGCTACTGAATCCTTCTAGAGAATTTTTAATTTCATTTATTGTGTTGTTCATCATTGTTTGTTTGCTCTTTAGTTCTTCTAGGTCCTTGTTAAATGTGTCTTGTATTTTCTCCATTCTATTTCCAAGATTTTGGATCATCTTTACTATCATTACTCTGAATTCTTTTTCAGGTAGACATCCTATGTTCTCTTCATTTCTTTGATCTGGTGGGTTTTTACCTTGCTCCTTCATCTGCTGTGTATTTCTCTGTCTTCTCATTTTGCTTAACTTACTGTGTTTGGGGTCTCCTTTTAGCAGGCCACATGTTTGTAGTTCCTGTTGTTTTTGTTGTCTGCTCCCAGTGGGTTATGTTGGTTCAGTGGGTTGTGTAGGCTTCCTGGTGGTGGGGACTGGTGCCTGTGCTCTGGTGGATGAGCCTGGATCTCATCTTTCTGGTGGGCAGGACCACATCCAGTGGTGTATTTTGGGGTGTCTGTGACATTATGATCTTAGGCAGCCTCTCTGCTAATGGGTGGGGTTTTGTTCCTGTCTTGCTCATTGTTGGCATAGGGTGTCCAACAATGTAGCTTGCTGGTCATTGAGTGGAGCTGGGTCTTAAGTGTTGAGATGGAGATCTCTGGGAGAGCTTTCACCGTTTGATATTGTGTGGAGACAGGACATCTCTGGTGGACCAATATCCTGATCTCAGCTCTCCCACCTAGAGGCACAGGCCTGACACCGAGACAGAGCTCCAAGATCCTGTCTGTCACATGGCTCATCAGAAAAGGGAGAAAAAAAGAAAGAAAGAAAAAAATAAAATAAATTTATTAAAATAAAACATTTAAAAAATCATTAAAAGTAAACAAAATTAAAAAGTAATAAATAAAAAGAAAGAAAGAAGAGAGCAATGAAACCAAAAAACAAATCCACCAATGATAACAAGTGCTAAAAAGTATACTAAAAAAAAAAAAAAAAAAAATGCGGACATACCGAACTCAAGGCAAATGGTAAAAGCAAAGCTATACAGACAAAATCACACAAAGAAACATACACATACACACTCACAAAAAGAGAAAAAGAAAAAAATATATATCTATATATTAAAAAAGAGAAGAGAGCAGCCAAATCAATAAACAAATCTACCAATGATAATAAACTCTAATTGCTAAACTAAGATAAACATAAAACCAGAAACAAATTAGATGCAGAAAGCCAACCTCAAGTCTGCAGTTGCTCCCAAAGTCCCCTGCCTCAATTTTGGGATGAATCATTTTCTATTCAGGTATTCCAGAGATGCCAGGTACATCAAGTTGATTGTGGAGATTTAATCCACTGCTCCTGAGGCTGCTGGGAGAGATTTCCCTTTCTCTCCTTTGTTCACACAGCTCCCGGTGTTCAGTTTTAGATTTGGCCCTGCCTCTGCATGTAGGTCACATCTTTTATCCACCCAGAGATGACGGGTTAAAGCAGCTCTGGCTCACTCAGGCAGGAAGGAGGGTGGGGTACAGAATGCGGGGCAAGCCTAAGGTGGCAGAGGCCAGAGTGACATTGCAACAGCCTGAGTCACGCTGTGTGTTCTCTGGGGGAAGTTGTCCCTGGATCATGGGACCCTGGCAGTGGTGGGCTGCACAGGCTCCTGAGAGGGGAGGTGTGGATATTGACCTGTGCTTGCACACAGGCTTCTTGGTGGCTGCAGCAGCAGCCTTAGCATTTCACGTCGATCTCTGGTGTCCATGCTGATAGCCACAGCTCGCACCCGTCTCTGGATCTAGGTTAGGCAGTGCTCTGAACCCCCTCTCCTCGTGCACCCTGAAACAATGGTCTCTTGCCTCTTAGGTAGGTCCAGACTTTTTCCTGAACTCCCTCCTGGCTAGCTGTGGTGCACTAACCCCCTTCAGGCTGTGTTCACTCAGCCAACTCCAGTCCTCTCCCTGGGATCTGACCTCCGAAGCCGGAGCCTCAGCTCCCAGTCCCCACCTGCCCCAGCGGGTGAGCAGACAAGCCTCTTGGGCTGGTGAGTGCTGGTCGGCACTGATCCTCTGTGTGGGAATCTCTCCACTTTGCCCTCTGCACCCCTGTTGCTGCGCTCTCCTCTGTGGCTCCGAAGCTTCCCCCTTCCGCCACCTGCAGTCTCTGCCAGCAAAGGGGCTTCCTAGTGTGTCGAAACCTTTCCTCCTTCACAATTCCCTCCCAGAGATGCGGGTCCTGTCCCTATTCTTTTGTCTCTGTTTTTGCTTTCTACTTTTGCCCTACCCAGGTACGTGGGGATTTTATTGCCTTTTGGGAAGTCTGAGGTCTTCTGCCAGTGTTCAATAGGATTTGTTACATGTACAGAAATACATGTAGATGTATTTCTGATGTATTTGTGGGGAGGAAGGTGATCTCCACGTCTCACTCCTCCATCATCTTGAAGGTCTCCCTAACATATCTTTTAGGGACATTTACATATTTAGAAAAAATTCAAAGAAAAGCAAGGGGTGAAGAACAAATTCCAGAAAGCTGTTACTTCTTGCAGAAGATGTAATTAAGGAGGAGAGCATAGAATATTTAGATATGTTCTGTTATGTAACCTGGATTTTGGATACATGGCTAGTTTTTATATTGTTAAAATGATTAATAATTGTACTCCTATATGATGTTTTCTTTTATAGGTATGATATTTTTATAAAATACTTGAAACATATGTCAAAATATTTTATTTACTATGACTATAATCTATAAACCAATTAAAGAATTTTAAGTATATATCATATTGTGTTTTTTGGAATATCTTATTTTTCTTAACATATATTATCATAGTTGTAACTGTACATTTAAAAATAATTTCTATCCATGGAAATGCAGAAAATAAGGAAAGATTTGATAGCCCATGCTCTCTGTCACCTTCAGCACTTTGCTGGTGTGGTACATTTATCTTTCCACCATCTACCCATTTATCCATCCATCTGCCCAACCATTCATTCATCAATCTTTCCATCTATCTATCCATCCAACCATCTATCCATTCATCAACCTACTCATCCATCCATCCACCCATTTATGTGCCCAATCCTCTAACCATTCATCAATCCACCCATTTATCCATCTATCATACATTCATCCATCAATCCTTCAAGCACTTACAGGGCCCCTGCAGCTTTTATCAATATATACTTTAACAAGAAACATAGGTATTTACAAGTAACTAAGTTGTGATATATGCTAAGAAAAGGAAATACAGCTGAAAATCATAGAATATAAAAGGGAAGATCTAGTTTGGGAAATGAGAAGGTTAGTTAACATCTAATTTTTAATTCCTTAGCTTAGTATTTTGTTAGATTAATTGAAATCACTTTCTTTAGAAAGATTTTTCTTACCTCCCATGCCTGAGATGCTGCAACATTCCTAAAATCACACAAGCAGAATGAGCAGAGATGTTCAGTGTGCCTGGGTCTCTGGAAACTACCTTCCTCTCACATGCCATTTTGGAAGCTTCACATTTGTGCTACAAAGGCCCTTGAATGACTCAAAGTCATAGGAATGTTCAACAGAATTTTATTAAGATCATTGAATAACAATGTGTAGAAATAAATACAAATATATCAATGTCATGTAATAGGTTAGTCAAAAATATTATGAACTTCTTGTGCATAGAAATATAGGTGCTATGGAGTATTTAACATTTTAAGAACAATGTAGTCACAATATTTGACAGACTCCTTTGTTCAAGCCACTTTGAATTAGATTTCTGTATCTCATGATCAGAAAAAACAAATCCATTGACGTGTAATTAAACATTTCAAAAGGGCAAGGCTGAAGTTCAAGCACAGAAAGACTCAGGCTGTCATCATCATTGTCAGCAGATGTCCACAAAAATTCTTATACTCTGAAGGTTAGCAGATGAAGGCACACATAAATAATAATTTGTCACTGCTCTAGAATCATATTTAAGAGTTGGTTTGTTAGTCACTGCTTGCGTTTTTCCATTCTGAGCAAATTACACAAAGTGAAACTTAGCCAACCACTCAATTACCAATTACAGCAGGAGAGGCTGGAGAGATTAGATGTAAAAATCTTATGCTTTGTGATGACCTAGAGGGGTGGGATAGGGAGGGTGGGAGGGAGACGCAAGAGGGAGGAGATATGGGGATATATGTATACATATAGCTGATTCATTTTGTTGTACAACAGAAAATAACACAACGTTGTACAGCAATTATACTCCAATAAAAATATATAAGTATAAAAATTATACTCCAATAAAAAAAATCTTATGACTTCAGGCAGCAGGTTGGGGGCTCTGATGAGATTCCTGTCCCAATGTCCTCAAAAAGAATGTTAATCATTGAGAAGGGAGATAAGAGAAAAACTCTACAAAGAAACTAAAGAAGTGAGTAAGTTTTTTTTAAAGAATGTCTTTTCTTACATAAAAGGTGACAGACTATACCAGAAGGAGTCATTTGCCTCATAAAAAACTGCAGAGATGAACTAGGTTGAGCCAAAGGTGTTGTGGGGCTTGCAGTCTGCAGAGGTGCTCACACACTTTAATAAGTTCAAGTTTTAAGACTGGGTCTGGATACATTGGAATCAGCATGCGCGTGGAAGTCAAAGAAAACCTACCCTGCAACAAAATCTTTGTGAGTTTCTTAATGATCTTCAGTCTCATGCCTTGCCTGTAACTACTAATTCGATTACCAAAACAAGTCAGGTTGCCTCTCTGTTTCTCCAGTGTCTTTTTGGTAAAATTGGAGTGATAACACCTATCTCTGAGTTTTTGTGAAAATTAAGTACAATAAGGAATGCAAAGGGTCTGCTTAACTGTAGGTTCCTCGGGTGAGTCACCCCTGCTCCTTCTCAATATGAAAAATGAAAAAATGATTTTAACATTGGAACATGCAGACTAGACTCCTCAAGGTTTATGAATTCTAATAATATTTGTCTCTCAAATAAAAGAACAATTGGGGGGAAAATTGCATCCAGCCAAATCCATTTGAAATGGATGAGAGTGGAGCAGCAAATAATGAAGAAAAATGTGGACAGATACAAAAAGGGACTGGGACCATTTTCCTGCTAATAGGTGTCACAGACAGTTCATTACTGATAAATGTAGAATAATGATGTCTTTAATGAGTCTTTTCACGAACAAATTCATCATAAAACAAGAGGATGAGGTAAAACAAAAAGTCTTTGAATAGCATTCATGCAGCATGGAAAGCAAGGATAATTTCACATTCCAAAACTAGCTACAGAGTTAATGCAGTCTTCTGAGATTTTCTTCATTGTGTTTATTGGCAGCTTCCTAACTTAACAGCTTTTCTTCTAATATCTCAGCTTTTCTTCTAAAATTTCAACCTGCCACATGCTTTGGAGCACTTGAAAGACCCCAGAAGCTGAAGCTCTGTAGCGCTGTGCTTTAAGGTCTCTACAGCTCTTTATTACTTGTTTGACCTTGAGCCATTTCTATCTGTGCCCTAACTTTCTCATTAGTAACACGAAGATAAGAGTTTTTTTGTGCGCTTCATCCTTGGTTGGTGTTATGGATTGAATTGTGTCCCCTCCAAAATTCATACGTTGATATACTACCCTATAGTACCTCAGAATGTGACTGTATTTGGAGTTGGGGTCATTAAAGAAGTAATGATTTAAAATGAGGTAGTTAGGGTGGGCCCTGATCCATATGAATAGTGTCCTTATAAGAAGAGGAAATTAGGACACAAGCACACACAAGGAAGGCCATGTGAGGACACAGGGAGAAGACAAACATCTACAAGACAATGAGAGTGACCTCAGAAGAAACCAACCCTGCTGACACCTTGATCTTGAAATTCTATCCTCTAGCATTATTAAAAAGTAAATGTATCTTGAAGCCCACCAGTCTGGGGTATTCTCTTGTGGTGGCCCCAGCACACAACACAGTTACAGTGCTGAAAAAGTCAGGTGGTAATTTTTGTGCACCTTCTCCATAAACGGCACTTCCCTGAGCCTTTTTGACAGCTACAGATGAGCATGTCAGACACAGATGTTGTGTGTAAGTGCTTTCTGAATTAGGGCAAAACATGATAAACACTTTAAGGCTTATGTCCACTACTTTCTCCTGACTTCCATGTACATTGCATGTGAGGTCTTTCTGTGCAATGTTCTAAATAGTAGATTTTGCAAAAGTCCACTGTTTTGATGATGGAACCAAAGCAAACTGATCTAATTTCAGATCAACACAACTCCATGCCTGTGGCAGGTAGAATTCTAAGAAGGCAGCCAAGCCCCCTCCCCCACCCCAGTGCATATGCCCAGTATAATCTCCTCCTTCTGAGAGTGAATAGGATTATGGTTTGATTAGTTTATGTCACATGGTAAAAGTGATCAAATACTCCCACGATAACATATTATATATAAGAGTCTGTCTTAGAAGAATGAAGGAAGAGCTTCTCTTGCTTTGTAGGAGAAAGTGGCTATGTTGTGAAACAGCCATATGACTAGGATCTGAGCTGGCCTCTAGGAGCTGAGAGCAACCTCTGTCTAAGAGCCAGAAAGAAAATAGGAACCTCAGTCCTACAAACCCAAGGAACTGAATTCTTCCAAGAGCCCGAATAACTTTGGAAGAGGACCTAGAGCCCCAGATAAGAACAAGGCTGTGGTCAGCACCTGGATTTCAGCCAGATCTGACCTGAGACCCTGAGTTAAGGACTCAGCTAACCCAGGCTCAGACACTTGGTCCAAGGAAATCTTGAGACAATAAGGTTGGTTGTTTAAAGCTGCTAAGTTAGTGGTAGTCTGTTACAGCAGAAATAGGAAACTAATGCGAGGCCAGAATGCTGATTCTCCCCTGCTCTTTACACAGTACCCATGCACAGACACACTCTCACACACAGACACACACATTATATTTAGGAAATTGTGTCTTAAATAGCATCCAGTCTTGTCTTGCAGAAGGTTTTCCTTCTTTTGGTAGAGAATCAGAAAACTTGATAAAAGAAAAGAAAACTGTCTCTGCCTGTCTCTGACCATGAAGGAAAGAAAATGTTCCTACCCATATTTCAAGTCCAGAGACAGCTTAAAGGACCAGACAGGTTGGGTTGTAGAATGTCCTCAAGGAAAGAGACATTTGTCACCAGCAGATTGTTCCTATTAAGTGATCAAATATCAGCCAAAAGAAACTTATTTTTATAAGTAAAAAAAGAATAAATATAAATCCTAACTCTGTCATTTGCTATCTGAGCATGGCTAGTCTTTAATTCTCTAAATCCAAAATTTCTAAACTGTAAAATGGGAACTATAATGCCCATCTCATGAGATTTTCATTTTTATTGAAATACAATTTTGTGCCTTAAAATTCACCATTTTAAAGTATACAGTTCAGTGGTTTTATGTATAAAGTTGTGCAGCCATCATCATTATCTAATTCTAGACATTTTCATCACCCCCTAAGGATCCTCTTTACGCAAAAGCAATCACTCTCCATCCCCCTCTCACCAGTTCTTAGCAACCACTAATTTACATTCACTCTCTATGGATTTTTCTATTCTTGATATTTTATATAAATAGAATCATACAATATGTGGTCTTTTGTGTCTGTTTTCTTTTCACTTAGCATAATGTTTTCAAGGTTCATCCATTTTGTAACCTCATGAGGTTTTGTAATTAAAAAAAAATCTCAATCTAGAGCTTGGCTCCCTGTGAGGCATCAGTAAATGTCAGTTATTATTATTAATGAGATAAATATTATAGAACTATGGACAAGTAGCTTTTGAAGACTAGAGATCATTTCAACCCATCATTACATGCAATGTAGACATCCTTACTCACAACATCCTTGCAGCAATACCCTTCAACTTTTTCTTGAAAATATCCAGCCATTAGGAACTCACTATTGAGAAAGACAGAACTTCCCTATGGCTGCATGATTCTGACTACTGAAAAATTAATCTTCACATTGAAACAAAGTCTGCCTTCTCTCAACTTCTACTAATTAGTCCTTTTTATGGCTTGAATTGTGTTTCTAGAAGAAAAGATATGTTGAACCAAACACCCAGCACTTTGCAGATATACTCAGGTTAAGATGAGGTCATCAGAGTGGACCATAATCCAACATGACAGATGTCCTTATCAAAAGGGAAATTTGGAGACAGATACACACACAGGAGCTTCCTCGTGAACATAAAAGGGTGATGTTTCTATAGAAAGAAATACAAAGAAATACCAAGAAATACCAAAGATGGCCAACAAACTACCAGAAACTATGAGAGAGACCTGGCACAGACTCTCCCTCACAGCCCTCAGAAGGAACCAACCCTGCCAACATCTTGATCTCAGACTTCTAGTTTCAAGAACTGTGAGACAATAAATTTCTATTGTTTAAGCCACCGAGTTTGTGGTACCATTAGAGCAGCCCTAGTAAACTAACACAGCCCTGTAATTTTTGCTCAAGTGCCAAACAGATTGCCTTTTTCTACACGTGATGATCTTTCAAATATTGGATGTCAGCTCACCTGTTCCATCTTGAGGGCTCTTCCTCTTCAGGAATGATCGTGTTCTTCCAGCTGTGTGACCTCCTCTCTGCTATAGTCTCCTGCTCTTCTCTGCCTGTGCAGTGGCTTATAAGTAAATGAAAGTTTTCAAAGTGATTATTGAGCCTTGAACAGTACATGTTCTTAATATATCAAATATTCCCTTTTGCCATTTTGTTCGAATCATGGGGGTCTACCTGCTGCAAGGAAAGACCCATATTATTCGACACCTGCTGGAATTTGAGCAAACTCAATAAATAAGGTTGGCATAACCAAGGTGGGGCTGCCTGGAGTAAAGCTTCCTCCAAAATTATTCCTAATACTGTTCATCATTATTACCTCTTTCATCCTAGTCAGGCCATCACCTAGATTTCTGCAATAACCTCCTAATTGCTCTTACCATTCTTGTCCCCTTTACAGGTCATCATCTATCCTATAGACAGAACAATCTCCCTAAGACACAAGTTAGATTAAGGATTAGCACATTTGTGTGCATTTTTCACTGCAAAGACACTACAATCCTTGCCTTGGACTACACTGTCCTATATAATACAGCCCCATGCACCCTCTCCAATCTCATCTCCTGTCATTCTCTCTGTTCACCAGCACATCTCCTCTACTCCTGAACACAAAAGGTCATTCCCACCTCTCCATTCTTACTATCAATCCCTCTTCATGGAACACTTCCCTCTCTTTCCATCTTCTCATCTTTATGGCTAGATTTCTCATCATTGAGGCCCCAACTCAAATGCCCCCTTTCCAGAGCTGCCTCATTTGGCCATCCTAACTAAAGTAGTAACCCCACTCTATCCTAGGATTCTGAGGTGTGAGCATGGGTGTGTGTATGTGTGTGTACATGAGCATGCCTACCTAGAATTTCCTATTTTCCAAAATTGTCTGATATGTTTATATTCATTATCTATTTTATTCATAACTCTGTTCCCAGCATTGAGAAAAATGTCTGGCATGTATTAGTTGCTCATTGAATACTTGTTGAAAGAAAGAATAAATATATGAATAAATCAGAGTTGGTAGAAAAACGAATTGGGAGATGAAATTTGGAGCAGGAACACTTCTGAATTATACACAAAATTGTTGTAGTGAGGATGTGTGGCAACTGTTCTTGGAGGGAAGTTGCAGTTCGAAACCAGGCTTGATGAGGTGAAAGCATCTGTCATGTGCCATGATACCCTCTCCTCCATCCTTTCAAGCTTTTATGTAACATCCAATGGGTTAAGAATAAGGAATCTGGTAAAGAACAAGCAAGTTCAGACACTTCAGGGGTCCAAATTCAAAAACACAGGACTTAGGCTGGAGCAATTCCTTTACTCTGAACATTGTTCCAGGACCCAGATGGGGTCTTAAATATGTCACCTGAGGAAGACAAGAAACACAGAGTTATTGTTTCCCAGCACTTCTCTGTCCATCCATCTTTCAGGAGCTACTGAATATCTGACAGTTTTGTTCCCTAGCTGTTGATCAAACATCGAGCCTCTTTGGAAAAATATCTGCCAGACAGGGAATAATTGTTAAAACAGGCACAGACAATCTCCAAACAGAGAGTCAGGAGCCTGGCCCAGAGGCAGCCCAGCCTCAAACAAATCAGCTCCCAATGAGATCCACTGAGCGAAAAATGGCTCACTGCACACCACCTTATGCTCCACACCATCTGGCTCCCCACATGCCCTTCCTTGCTGAGTTTTAATTTCCGAGTCAGACGCACTGCCACAATTATGTTTTATTTCCTTTTATGCATCCTGCTGTGGGAACACTGAAGCTTCTGGTAATTAAACGACTACTTTGTGAACAGTGAGGAAGTTTCTGCACTTAACCATTGCTCTATTTGCTGAAGATACAGCAGGCGGGAAAAATATCTCAGGATTTTAGCACCTTAGATAGACCTCAGGTCACTGAGACACTGACCCATTAACTCTAGAAGCAAATCTATAGTGAGAGAAAGGGAGCATTTGGAGTTTGATGAAGTTCTGGCTTATCCTCTTTTTGCACACTGTGTGCCTTTCAACCACTCTCTGTTCTGGGAGCCAGTTTCTCTGTGATTTCCCAACCATAGAAGGAGAAAAACATGTAAGATAGAGGTAAATTTCAATAAGATAAAAGATGCCAATATGTTTTATTGGCATGTGTTCTAAGCTCCATCCTTTGTTTCCTTAAGCATATGACCAGCTCACACTGCTGGTCCTATGATATCCAGAGAAGAATTTTGTCTGACATGCACACCTTTAAAAAAAAGTAAACAAAATTTGATTTGAAAATAAAAGAATTTCACGTTTTTGGTAATTTCCAATTTACCTTGAAAAATTGGAAGATCTGATAATATGAAGAACACATTTTTACATGGCAACAATCAGCTGGAGCTGAGGTACTCCTTTAGCAAGAGAGCCTGTGAACCAGCAGTTTCTCAAAATTTTAAGTGCATCTTTGTCACCTGGGCATCTTGTTTAAATACAGATGATCTGGTGTGGGGCCCCAGCTTGTGTATTTCTATCAATTACCTGAGATATGGACACAGGTGGGAGTGGAGCCTGTTTGGAGCAGAGAGGGCTTGGACTGCCTGAGCACATTATATCTTTTTTTTCCCCTCCCCGTTGTCTTCCAACCTCCGTACCAATCAACAGGTGCCATTTATTATTACACTTGCTCTATTGTCCTTTTATATTAGGAATATATTTTTCTAGACCTGGCCCACTTCACTCATTTGTCATCTGCCAACCTAAGAATACATTGTTTTGTTTTTGTTTTTTTTTTTGTGTGTGTGTGGTACGCGGGCCTCTCACTGTTGCAACCGCTCCCATTGAGGAGCACAGGCTCCGGACATGTAGGCTCAGCAGCCATGGCTCACGGGTCCAGCCACTCCACGGCATGTGGGATCTTCCCGGACCGGGGCATGAACCCGTGTCCCCTGCATCGGCAGGCGGACTCTCAACCACTGTGCCACCAGGGAAGCCCCTAAGAATACATTTGAATATTTAACTCAACTTTAAAGGGTGTTTGGTAACCCTTGACTGGTTGAATCAGTCAAAGTCCCACCAGGAAGAAAGGTATCATCAACTATTTTTAATGGGGAGAATTTGGGTTGTACATGTTATGGTTTAACAGATGGTGAGTTAGCATAGCTTTAGCAACAGCTGGCAAGATGGAATCCAGGGGTGGCAGGATCAAACGGGGGAGGCAGTGTCACCAGAGATACAGGGTCCCTTGGCAGACACTGGGACCTTGATGAGCCTGTCAGGCAGAAGCTGGGGTCACAAAGAAAATGCAGCTGCTGTGAGGGATGCTGCTTGGGGCAGACAGGAAAGGTGATGTGCCCTGGTTTCTCTCTTTCACAAACTCCACTAGTGTCCCCTGTTAGATGAAGCAAGCTGGAAGCCACTGGCATAGGAGCCAGAAAAAATGTAGCCTGCAAGGGACAGAATCTGCTCCCATACGATGCAGAAAACAACTGGAGTAAATTTGGATCTGAAGACAGGGAAATCATGTTTCGCACTCTATACTTGGGTATATCCTCACTGTTGTCAAGAGGAAGGAAGGTCTTGGACCAGATTTCTGAAGAGCCAATATATTTTCCCATACTTAAAAATGAAAGACAAAAATCATACCACCTTTTAGTACCTACATGTTAAATATAATTGTTTGCAACACTTTTGAAAAATTGGAAAAATCACTTGCTTAGACATGAACAGAGCTGTGCTCTGGTCCAAAAATTGCCATACAATGATTTTTTTGACATGCAAAAAACTGTAAATGTTTAATGGATACAACTTGATTTGTTTGGCATTAAGCATACACCAGTGAAACTATTATCACAATCAATGGCATAAACTTATCCACCACTTCAAAAATTTGCCTGCCCTCTTTATTTTTTTGTGTTGTTTTTTTTCCTTTCCCTTTGTGAATAAAACACTTAATATAAGATCTATCATATTAGCAAAAATTTAAGTATAAAATAATTTTTATCCATAGGCACTATGTTGTACAGTAGATCTCCAGAACTTACTTACTCACCCTGCATAACTAAACCTTTGCACCCTTTGACCAACACCTCCCATATTCCCTCCTCCCCACAGCCCCTGGCAACCACCTGGCAACTACTCTCTGCTTCTGTGAATCTGACTATTTCCACATGGTTTGACTAGATTCTGCATGTAAGTGAGATCATGCAGTATTTGTCTTTCTGTGTCTGGCTTATTCCACTTAACATAATATCCTCCAGACTCAACCATATGGTTGCAAATGGCAAGATATTCTTTTTTTAAGTCTTAATAATATTTCATTGTATGTATACACCACATTTTCTTTATCCATTCATCTGTCAATGGCATTTAGGTTGTTTCCATATCTTGACTATTGTGCATAACAATGCAATGAACATGAGAGTGCAGATATCTCTTTGAGATCCAGATTTCAATTCCTCTGGATAATGTCTGGAAGTGGGATTGTTGGATCAAATGGTAAAGAATTGTCAGATGATTACTAAATGTCCTTGGTAAGTTGATCTGACCAGTTTGGCTACCACATACTTATTTGTTAATTGATAATAATGATTCCTTCTCTGTTTACTTTATAAGGCTTTTGTAAAAAATAATATTAAAAAGTATTTATCTTATTTATTCATTCAATGAGCAGTTAATCAATTCCAAGCACCATAGTTTCTACTAGTAGGAGGGTATCTCCAGTAAGAAGATACCTGAAACCCCATTCTCCAACAGGCATTATGTTAAAGGTCCTATATGTGCTTCCAAACTCCTGGGCTCCCCTGTTACATTGGCCAGAGTCCAGTTAGGAGACAGAAACCACACCAGTAATTGAACAGGGAAATTTTAATGTAAAAGATGATCAATGTAAGGCAGGACATTAATGACTAATGGACATCTATAGCAAAGCACTTGTATAACATACAGTATTAAGCATTTTTTTTCTCCCTATTAGAGTGGGAATTTCTTTAGAGCAGGAGCTGTGCCTCTAGTTAATCCTTTTAAACCTAGAACCCCACTTCTCTCCAGACCTAAGTACAATATTTGACACCCAGTGACTGTTGAATGATTATTGAGGAAATGAATGTATGAGAACTTTTTAAAGGGATGTAGAGGTTCAAATTATTACAATGTGTAGCTACACATGCCTTAGGGTAGTTCTGGACAAAGACCAATGAGAGGAAGGTGGAAGGATGGGAAGGAACATTGTAGAGAGTACAGCATCAACAAACACAAGAAGAATGAGAAAACAAGGAATATTCTGGAAACTACTAGTTACCCATCTTTTTAAAGCATCTGTTTTGAGAGAGAAAGTAGCTGAATATAAATTTGGAGAGAGAAGGAAATATGCCAGGAGAAGGAGTTCAGATCTTGTCTAGCATAAGGGGAGCTCCTGAAGAATTTGTGTAGGGGCCATGTTAAGATAGGAAATGTGTGGGGATAGGTCATCATGGCACTCTAGGAATGGTGCTTTGTTTGACTGGAAAAGGCTGTACTTTGGGGAAGTGTTGCATTTTATGTATACAGACACAAGTAAGTCAATCAAAGAAAACCAATTCAAAAGCAAGAAGTAAAAAAGGAATTGTAAGGACTTGTTATTAGGAATCCTACATGGTTAATTCAAATATGATAAACAGTACTGGAAACATTTTTATATTTCTTAAAAGCTGTGTAGCCAAAAGAATTAAACATTTAACACACACTCTTGAACTTTTTCAAAGAAATGACTACCAAGTGATAAAGACTAGGCATTCAAATTGACCAAAATATAGTGTATTTCCACTGTTCTCAGTGGGGGCTGTATTAATAGCTTTGAAAGCAAAGCTCAAGTTCACTATATGTGAATTCCAACAAAGTCACATAAAATAGACCTCTCCTTCTACTTCCTTTACACCTTCCCTATAAAGTCACACATGAACATCAAATACACGGGAACCAATACCATTTTAGATAAAATTTCTTTAAGCTCTCAGATTTAGCAAGTTGGCTATTCACTTAACTCCACTGAGCCTTAGTTTTCTCATCTGTAAAAAGGGCACAATTTTTCTCTTTTCATGGATTATACAGTATTCCTATTAAAAGCATTTTTCTTTAAGAAACAATATAATTTTGTGAAAAAAGTGTTTATAAAAAACACTATATTCTTACCTTGTATATACTCTTGATTCATAGTAGATCATAAATTAGTGGAATCCTAGGGTAGTATACCCAATCATAAAGTGGAAATGGTATATATTTCTATATTCTGTTGCTATACTTAAGTAAAAAATGGATCAGTAGGGCCTGTCCATGTAACAGAGAAGCATTTACTATTAAAAAAAAAAAAAGATTTTATTTCTTGAGAATGGCATGCTGAGAAAAACAAATCCCCTCTAACTTTGGGAACTAGTCATTTATTTAGCTCTGCCTAATTAAAACCAAGATTCTAAGGCTAGAACATCTCATAAATTTTATCATGTAATGAACATATAGTTTTATTTATTATTTAATTAAATTAGCTATAACTTGATATTTGCATTCATATCAATTATCCTCTGAAGTGTTTTGGTGCTTCAGTTGATATTCACATTTCCTCTAAATGAGCAACAGTTCCCTGATCAGTAGAAAAAGTGGAAACTAGGAACACTTAATTCAGATGGCTGATGTCAGTATTAACTGAGATCATGATTGTAAACTGCTTATGGTGAGCCATGCATGTGATATTTGAGAAATAGGGCCACTAATACTGTTTTTAGTTATGTTCCATTGCTGCCATTGAAGAAAGTCCTTAGAACATTGTGTAGCACACAAAAGTAATTGATCAACAATTTAAAATTATCTTCTATTAGTCTAAATGATGCATGATATGTGATTTATGGGTTGAGGGTGGAGAAGAGAATATTAAGACATAATACTCCATGTCCTGATGTACTCTTACTTAATGAAAGTGTTTAAATGAATGTCTATTATGATCTTTTTAAAAAATCAATCATATGGATCACCCATCTATGTATACATAATGAAGCAATTCAAACCATATAGGAGATTTCAAATAGTCTCCTCTTTCTCTTATATAGTTTATTTTATTTTATTCTATTTTTTGGTGAGAGAAACTTTCATTTAAAAGTTGCCAGTAGAACTTCTGTTCTCTCTCTCTCTCTCTCTCTCTCTCTCTCTCTCTCTCTCTCTCTCTCTGTGTGTGTGTGTGTGTGTGTGTGTGTGTGTGTGTTTTAAGTTAAACAGAAAAAATATCAGTTGGAGTAAATGGTGTTCATTCAATTGAAGGACCTCAAGGTTACTCTTTAGTTTTGTGAATATGAGGTAGGTAGGCATCCATACTTATACAGAAATATTATTAACATGATTTTTTTCTTAGAAAGTAACTTCTTTATATAGCTTAAAGTCTTCTGGAGAGAAGGATGGAAAACAATTTCTCTGAAGTCCCTTGAAAGTAAGAGGAAAGAGAGAATGCCTGCTATACAGTAAGAGCTCAAAAATATGTGTTGAATAAACCAATAAATAAATGAATCCTGATTGTTTCTCTTTTTTTAAGCTTCAACAATACTACTTATAGACATTGTTATTGAAGTTTGGATAAATAGTAACTGATAAACTTTTAGTAAGAATGTAAATTGGTACAATGTTTGGGAAACCTAGTGTGCAATATAGAGCAAATGCTTTTAAATGCCTCTACCCATCATGGTTAAGGTGAACTAGTTTTGTGCAGATGGACATTCCCACTGTAAAAAAAAAAATTAAAATGCTAGAAAAAAATTTTAATATATTTTAAGATGTCAGAGTACTATTAAAGCAGCAACTGCTTGACCCAAAGTCTATACAGCTGACCACTATATTTGGCACTACTTTTCATCTCAGTGGATTGGATTCTCCATTTCTCAAGAGCAGCTGGCAGACTAACAAGCAGAGGAAAGCTTCCAGCATCCTTATGGGTCTATGAGAGGAGGGACCTCAAAAAAATCTCAATTTAAAAAAATGTCATTCAGTTGGAACTCCACATGACTATGCACTAGAACAAGGCACCAGACTTCACAAAGACAGAATCCCAACCTCCAAGAGGAAGCTAAAGAAACAGGATGAGTAAATGTGATGGGGTATCCTGGATGGCATTCTGGGACAGAAAAGACATTAGGTGAAAACAGAAGAAATATGATCAAAGCACAAATTTTATTTATAATAATGTATCAATATCAGTTTATTAGCTGTAACAAACTACTATACTAATGTAAGATATTAGTAATAGGGGAAAGTAAGTGTGGTGTATATAGAAGTGCTATGTGCTATCATCACAATTTTTCTGTTAATCTAACTCTGTGTAGCTTAAAAGAGATACATTACAAATATAAGGATATAGAGAAACAGGAAGTAAACAGACATAGAGATATGCCATGGAAACATTAAACAAAAGAAGTCTGACAAGTATCCATATCAGAACAGTATAGTTAATTTTTTCATTTTAAATATTAAAAATTTAAATATTATTTTAAAATCTCAAAATAATGATATTTAAAAATTGCAAGAGAGAAAAAGGATATTTTATTATTTTAAAAGTGCCTGTCCATTAGGATTATATAGAAATTCTAATTATATTTTTCCTCTAACAATATGTCCCCCAAATGTGTAGTGCAAATATTGACAGATTTAAGAGGATAATAATACAAATGTTCAATCATGGAATTTCAATTTAAATCGTGGAAATTTTGTCACACCCTTTTCAGTCACTGATAGAACAGGCATCAATAAAATCAGAGAAACTAAGTATATTGAAGATTAAAAATAAAATTTTAAAATCCTGGAGGAGCTTCAAGATGGTGGAAGAGTGAGACGTGGAGATCACCTTCCTCCCCCCAAATACATCAGAAATACATCTACATGTGGAACAACTCCTACAGAACACCTACTGAATGCTGGCAGAAGACCTCAGACCTCCAAAAGGGCAAAAAACTCCCCACGTACCTGGGTAGGGCAAAAGAAAAAAGAATAAACAGAGACAAAAGAATAGGGACAGGACCTGCACCAGTGGGAGGGAGCTGTGAAGGAGGAAAGGTTTCCACATACTAGGAAGCCCCTTCGTGGGCGGAGACTGTGGGTGGTGGAGGGGAGAAGCTTCGGAGCCGCGGAGGAGAGCACAGCAACAGGGGTGCGGAGGGCAAAGTGGGGAGATTCCCGCACAGAGGATCGGTGCCGACTGGCACTAACCAGCCCGAGAGGCTTGTGTGCTCACCCACCGTGGTGGACGGGGGCTGGGAGCTGAGGCTCCGGCTTCTGTTGGATCCCACGGAGAGGACTGGGCTCGGCTGCGTGAACACGGCCTGAAGGGGGCTAGTGCACCACAGCTAGCTGGGAGGGAGTCCGGGAAATGTCTCGAGCTGCCGAAGAGACAAGAGACTTTTTCTTGCCTCTCTTTCATGGTGCGAGAGGAGAGGGGATTCAGAGCACCGCTTAAAGGAGCTCCAGACACAGGAATGAGCTGCGGCTATCAGCACGGACACCAGAGACGGGCATGAAATGCTAAGGCTGCTGCTGCCTCCACCAAGAAGCCTGTGTGGGAGCACAGGTCACTATCCACACCACCCTTCTGGGGAGCCTGTGCAGCCCACCATGGCCAGGGTTCTGTGATCCAGGGACAACTTCCCCGCAAGAATGCACGGTGTGCCTCAGGGTGGTGCAACGTCAGGCTGGCCTCTGCCACTGCAGACTCGCCCCGCATCCATGCCCCTCCCTACTCCTGGCCTGAGTGAGCCAGAGCCCCCTAATCAGCTGCTCCTTAACCCCATCCTGTCTGAGCGAAGAACATAGGCCCTCAGTCGACCTACACACAGAGGTGGGTCCAAATCCAAAGATGAACCCCAGGAGATGAGTGAACAAAGAAGAGAAATGGAAATTTATCCCAGCAGCCTCAGGAGCAGCAGATTAAATCTCCACAATCAACTTGATGTACTCTGCATCTGTGGAATACCTGAATAGACAAAGAATCATCCCAAATTGAGGAGGTGGACTTTGGGAGCAACGATATATATATTTCTTCCCTTTTTCTCTTTTTGTGAGTATGTATGTAGATGTTCTGTGTGTGATTTTGTCTGTATAGCTTTGCTTTTACCATTTGTCCTAGGGTTCTGTCAGTCCTTTTTCTTTTTATAATTACTTTAAAATTTTTTTTCCTTAATAATTATTTTTTATTTTAATAAATTTACTTTATTTTATTCTATTTTCTTCTTTCTTCCTTTTTTTCCTCCCTTTTATTCTGAGTCGTGTGGAGGACAGGCTGTTGGTGCTCCAGCCAGGTGTCAGGGCTGTGCCACTGAGGTGGGAGAACCAATTTCAGGACATGGTCCACAAGAGAACGCCCAGCTCCGTATAATAGCAAACAGAGAAAATCTCCCAGATATCTCCATCTCAATGCCAAGACCCAGCTCCACTCAACCACCAGCAAGCTACAGTGCAGGACACCCTATGCCAAACAACTAGCAATACAGGAACAAAACACCATCCATTAGCATAGAGGTTGCCTAAAATCATAATAAGGCCACAGACACCCCAAAACACACCAACAGATGTGAAACTGCCCAACAGAAAGACAAGATCCAACCTCATCCACCAGAACACAGACACTAGTCCCTCCACCAGGAAGCCTACCCAATCCACTGAGTCAACCTTAGCCACTGGGGACAGACACCAAAAAGAACAGGAACTACGATCCTGCAGCCTGCAAAAAGGAGACCCCAAACACAGTAAGTTAAGCAAAATGAGAGGACAGAGAAACACACAGCAGATGAAGGAGCAAGGAAAAAACCCATCAGACCTAAGAGATGAAGAGGAATTAGGCAGTCTACCTGAAAAAGAATTCAGAATAATGATAGCAAAGCTGATCCAATTCTTGGAAATAGAATGGAAAAAATACAAGAAACGTTTAACAAGGACCTAGATGAACTAAAGAGCAAACAAACAGTGATGAACAACAGAATAAATGAAATTAAAAATTCTCTAGAAGGGATAAATAGCAGAATAAAGAAAAAAGAATGAAAAGAATTGAGGACAGTCTCAGAGTCTGCTGGGACAACATTAAATGCACCAACATTTGAATTATAGGGGTCCCAGAAGAAGAAGAGAAAAAGAAAGGGACTGAGAAAATATTTGAAAAGATTATAGTTGAAAACTTCTCTAATATGGGAAAGGAAATAGTCAATCAAGTCCAGGAAGCACAGAGAGTCCCATACAAGATAAATCCAAGGAGAAACAGGCCAAAACACATATTAATCAAACTATCAAAAGTTAAATACAAAAAACAAATATTAAAAAGCAGTAAGGGAGGGCTTCCCTGGTGGCGCAGTGGTTGAGAATCTGCCTGCCAATGCAGTGGACACAGGTTCGAGCCCTGGTCTGGGAAGATCCCACATGCCACGGAGCAACTAAGCCCGTGAACCACAACTACTGAGCCTGCGCATCTGGAGCCTGTGCTCCCAACAAGAGAGGACGCGATAGTGAGAGGCCCATGCACCGCGATGAAGAGTGGCTCCTGCTTGCCGCAACTAGAGAAAGCCCTTGCACAGAAACGAAGACCTAACACAGCCAAAAATAAATAAATTAATTAATTTAAAAAAAAAAAAAAAAGCAGTAAGGGAAAAACAACAAATAACACATAAGGGAATCCCCATAAGGTTAACAGCTGATCTTTCAGCAGAAACTCTGCAAGCCAGAAGGGTGGGGGGAGGACATATTTAAAGTGATGAAGGAGAAAAACGTACAACCAAGACTACTCTACCCAGCAAGGATCTCGTTCAGATTTGATGGAAAAATTAAGACCTTCAGAGACAAGCAAAAGCTAAGAGAATTCAG
Source organism: Phocoena sinus (assembly GCF_008692025.1). Classification (NCBI taxonomy): domain Eukaryota; kingdom Metazoa; phylum Chordata; class Mammalia; order Artiodactyla; family Phocoenidae; genus Phocoena; species Phocoena sinus. The sequence goes on from NC_045767.1 coordinate 39,102,281, forward strand.
CACCACCAAACCAGCTTTACAACAAATGCTAAAGGAACTTCTCTAGGCAGGAAACACAAGAGAAGGAAAAGACCTACAATAATAAACCCACAACAATTAAGAAAATGGTAATAGGAACATACATATTGATAATTACCTTAAATGTAAATGGATTAAATGCTCCAACCAAAATACATAGACTGGCTGAATGGATACAAAAACATGACCCATGTATATGCTGTCTACAAGGGACCCATTTCAGACCTAGGGACACACACAGACTGAAAGTGAGGGGAAGGAAAAAGATATTCCATTGAAATGGAAATCAAAAGAAAGAGGGAGTAGCAATTCTCATATCAGACAAAATAGACTTTAAAACAAAGACTATTACAAGAGACAAAGAAGTACACTACATAATGAGCAAGGGATCAATCCAAGAAGAAGATATAACAATTGTGAATATTTATGCACACAACATAGAAGCACCTCAATACATAAGGCAAATACTAACAGCTGTAAAAGGGGAAATCGACAGTAACACAATCATAGTAGGGGACTTTAACACTCTACTTTCACCAATGGACAGATCATCCAAAATGAAAAAAAATAAGGAAACACAAGCTTTAAATGATACATTAAACAAGATGGACTTAATTGATATTTATAGGACACTCCATCCAAAAACAACAGAATACACATTCTTCTCAAGAGCTCATGGAATTTTCTCCAGAAGAAATCATATCTTCAGTCACAAATCAAGCCTTGGTAAATTTAAGAAAATTGAAATTGTATCAAGTATCTTTTCTGACCACAATGTTATAAGACTAGATATCAGTTACAGGAAAAAATCTGTAAGAAATACAAACACATGGAGGCTAAACAACACACTATTTAATAACCAAGAGATCACTGAAAAAATCAAAGAGGAAATTAAAAAAACACCTAGAAACATATGACAATGAAAACACGATGACCCCAAACTGCAGCAAAAGCAGTTCTAAGAGGGAAGTTTATAGCAATACAATCCTACCTTAGGAAACAATAAACATCTGAAATAAACAACCTAACCTTACACCTAAAGCAATTACAAAAAAACCCAAAGTTAACAAAAGGAAAGAAATCATAAAGATGAGGTAAGGAATAAATAAAAAAGAAATGAAGGAAAAAATAGCAAACATCAATAAAACTAAAAGCTGGTTCTTTGAGCAGATAAACAAAGTTGATAAACCATTAACCAGACTTATCAAGAAAAAAAGGGAGAAGACTTAAATCAATAGAATGAGAAATGAAAAAGGAAAAGTAACACCTGACACTGCAGAAATACAAATGATCATGAGAGATTACTACAAGCAACTGTATGCCAATAAAATGGATGAGTTGGAAGAAATGGACAAATTCATAGAAATGCACAATCTTCCAAGACTGAACCAGGAAGAAATAGAAAATATGAACAGACAAATCACAAGCACTGAAATTGAAACTGTGATTAAAAATCGTCCACCAAACAAAGCCCAGGACCAGATGGCTTCACAGGTGAATTGTTTCAAACATTTAGAGAAGAGCTAATACCTATCCTTCTCAAACTCTTCCACAATATATCAGAGGGAGGAACACTCCCAAACTCATTCTATGAGTCCACAATCACTCTGATACCAAAACCAGAAAAAGATGTCACAAAGAAAGAAAACTACAGAGCAATATCACTGAGGAACATAGATGCAAGAATCCTCAACAAAGTACTAGCAAACAGAATCCAACAGCCCATTAAAATGATCATACATTATGATCAAGTGGGGTTTATGCCAGGAATGCAAGATTTCTTCAATATATGCAAATCGATCAACGTGATACACCACATTAACAAATTAAAGGAGAAAAACCATATGATCATCTCAGTAGATGCAAAGAAAGCTTTCGGCAAAATTCAACACCTATTTATGATAAAAATCCTCCAGAAAGTAGGCCTAGAGGTTACTTTCCTCAACATAATAAAGGCCATATATGACAAATCCACAGCCAACTTGTTCTCAGTGGTGAAAAACTGAAGCCATTTCCACTAAGATCAGGAACAAGACAAAGTTGCCCACTCTCACCACTATTATTCAAAACAGGTATGGAAATTTTAGCCACAGCAATCAGAGAAGAAAAAGAAGTAAAAGTGAGCCAAATTGGAAAAAGAAGTAATAAAGCTGTCATTCTTTGCAGATGACATGATACTATACATAAAGAATCCTAAAGATGCTACCAGAAAACTACTAGAGGTAATCAATGAATTTGGCAAAGTAGCAGGATACAAAATTAATACACAGAAGTCTCTTGAATTCCTATACAATAATGATGAAAAATCTGAAAGTGAAATTAAGAAAACAGTCCCATTTACCATTGCAACACAAAGAATAAAATATCTGGGGATAAACCTACCTAAGGAGACAAAAGACCTGGATGCAGAAAATTATAAGACAATGATGAAAGAAATTAAAGATGATACAAATAGATGGAGAGATATACCATGTTCCTGGATTGGAAGAATCAACATTGTGAAAATGAATCTACTTCCCAAAGCAATCTACAGATTCAATGCAATCCCTGTCAAACTACCACTGGCATGTTTTACAGAATTAGAACAAAAAATTTCACAATTTGTATGGAAACACAAAAGACCCCGAATAGCCAAAGCAACCTTAAGAAAGAAAAACAGAGTGGGATGAATCAGGCTCCCTGACTTCAGACAATACTACAACGCTACAGTAATCAAGACAGTATGGTACTGGCACAAAAACAGAAATAGAGATCAATAGAAGAGAATAGAAAGCCCAGAGATAAACCCATGCACATATAGTCACCTTATTTTTTATAAAGGAGGCAAGAATATACAATGGAGAAAAGACAGCCTCTTCAATAAGTGATGCTGGGAAAACTGGACAGCTGCATGTAAAAGAATAAAATTAGAACACTCCCTAACACCACACACAAAAATAAGCTCAAAATGGATTAAAGACCTAAATGTAAGGCCAGACACCATCAAACTCTTAGAGGAAAACATAGGCAGAACATTCTATGACATAAATCACAGCAAGATCCTTTTTGACCCACATCCTTGAGAAATGGAAATGAAAACAAAAATAAACAAATGGGACCTAATGAAACTTAGAAGCTTTTGAACAGCAAAGGAAACCATAAACAAGATGAAAAGACAACCCTCAGAATGGGAGAAAATATTTGCAAATGAGGCAACTGACATAGGATTAATCTCCAAAATTTACAAGCAGCTCATGCAGCTCAATAATAAAAAAACAAAAAAGCCTATCCAAAAATGGGCATAAGATCTTAATAGACATTTCTCCAAAGAAGATATACAGATTGCCAACAGACACATGAAAGAATGGGCAACGTCATTAATCATTAAAGAAATGCAAATCAAAACTACAATGAGATATCATCTCACACCAGTCAGGATCAAAAAATTTAGAAATAATAAATGCTGGATGCAGTGTGGAGAAAAGGCAACACTCTTGCACTGTTGGTGGGAATGTCAATTGATACAGCCACTATGGAGAACAGTATGGACATCCCTTAAAAAAACTCTAAAGAGAACTACCATACGACCCAGCAATCCCACTACTGGGCATATATCCTGAGAAAACCATAATTCAAAAAGAGTCATGTATGAAAATGTTCATGGCAGCTCTATTTACAATAGCCAGGACATGGCAGCAACCTAATTGTCCATTGGCAGATGAATGAGTAAAGAAGATATGGCACATATATCCAATGGAATACTACTCAGCTATAAAAAGGAACAAAACTGAGTTTTTGTAGTGAGGTGGATGGACCTAGAGACTGTCATACAGAGTGAAGTAAGTCAGGAAGAGAAAAACAAATACAGTATGCTAACCCATATATATGGAATCTAAAAAAACAAAAAAGGTCATGAAGATCCCACAGGCAAGATGGGAATAAAGATGCAGACCTACTAGAGAATGGACTTGAGGATATGGGGAGGGGGAATGGTAAGCTGGGACAAAGTGAGAGAGTGGCATGGACATATATATACCACCAAACATAAAATAGATAACTAGTGGGAAGCAGCCGCATAGCACAGGGAGATCAACTCGATGCTTTGTGACCACCTGGAGGGGTGGGATAGGGAGGGTGGGAGGGAGGGATATGCAAGAGGGAAGAGGTATGGGGATATATGTATATGCATAACTGATTCACTTTGTTATAAAGCAGAAACTAATACACTATAGTAAAGCAAGTATACTCCAATAAAGATGTAAAAAAAACCAAAATAAAACAATAAACATTCTGATCTGTTTGTTATACATAGAACACTACCCCTGATAACCACAGAATACTTTCAAAGGTACATGGAACTGAAATCATACAAAGAATATTCTGATCATATAGATCTAAGCTTGGAATGAATAACAAGAAAATAACTAAAATTTAAGTTTTAATTTTGAAAGAAAATAAAAACACTTCTAAATTTACAATGTGTCAATGAAGAAATTATAATAAAATTAGAAAATAGTTTGGATAGAATGAAAATACAATAAAACATCAAACCTTATAATGAAGCTACAACTGAAGTTAGAAAGAAATTTCTCATATTAAGCATATATATTGTTTTAAAAGATTAAAAATAGATGAATAGATATGCTTCTTAAGATATTGAAAGAATGTCAAATAAACCCAAACAAAGTAGATAGAAAATAAGCAGAAAAAATAAAAGGGAAATGAATATACAATGTAGACAACAAAGTCAGAAGCCAATTTGTTGAAACAAATAGTAAAATTGATAATTCCCTAACAGGGCTAGTTATGATAAAAGACAAAAAGCACACATTAAAAATATTAGAATAAAGATAGGGTAGATCCAACAGACATTAAAATAAGATGATATTATAAACAACTTTATGCCATTATTTGAATCTTTAGGGGAAATTAATGAATTCAATAAAAATCACAACTTACCAAAACTAATTCAAGAAGAATTGATAAAATTAATGTCTAATCATTATTTACACAAACCAAAAACAAAACCTTAAGCAAACTAGAAATAGAAGTGAACTTATCTAATCAGATAAAATAAATAAAAAAAAATATATTGCAAAAAAGTAGACTTAATGGTAAAACATGGGAAACTTTCTCCTGAGATCAGGACTCAGGCAATAAAGACTACTATTCAACATTTTTCCAGTGGCAGTAGTTAATACAATAAGGCAAGAAAATTAATAGGACTGGGAAACTTAAATGAAGCTATCATTATTCACCTGTACTTGCATATATCTATTGAAAACATGGAAAATGTTGTTTAAAACTGTAATATGAGGGGACCTTCAAGATGGTAGAGGAGTAAGACGTAGAGATCACCTTCCTCCCCACAAATGCATCAAAAATACATCTACATGTGGAAGAACTCCTACAGAACACCTGCTGAATGCTGACAGAAGACCTCAGACTTCCCAAATGGCAAGAAAATCCCCACGTACCTGGGTAGGGCAAAAGAAAAAAGAAAAAACAGAGACAAAAGAATAGGGACAGGACCTGCACCAGTGGGAGGGAGCAGTGAAGGAGGAAAAGTTTCCACACACTAGGAAGCCCCTTCACTGACATAGACAGGGGCTGGGAGTGGGGGGAAGCTTCAGAACCATGGAGGAGAGTATAGCAATAGTGGTGTAGAGGGCAAAGTGGAAAGATTCCTGCACAGAGGATTGGTGCCGACCAGCACTCACCAGCCTGAGCGGCTTGTCTGCTCACCTGCCGGGGAGTGCGGGGGCTGGGAGCTGAGGCTTGGGCTTCAGAGGTCAGGTTCCAGGGAGAGGACTGGGCTTGGCTGTGTGAACACAGACTGAAGGGGGCTACTGCGCCACAACCAGCAGTGAGCGAGTCTGGGCAAAAGTCTGGACCTGCCTAAGAGACAATAGACCATTGTTTCAGGGTGTGCAAGGTGAGGGGATTCCTTCCCCATCTGCCCACAGAAGGTAGAGCACCGCCTAAACAAGCTCCAGAGACAGGCATGAGCCGCGGCTATCAGCCCGGACACCAGAGATGGACATGAAACACTAATGCTGCTGCTGCAGCCACCAAGAATCCTGTGTGCAAGCACAGGTCACTATCCACACCTCCCCTCCTGGGAGACTGTGCAGCCCAAAACTGCCAGGGTCCCATGATCCTGGGACAACTTCCCTGGGAGAACACAAGGTGCACCTCAGGCTGTTGCAAGGTCATGCTGGCCTCTGCTGCTGCAGGCTTGCCCCACATTCCAATGATAACTACTGTAACCCTTCCTGCTCCTGGCAGACTGAGCCAGAGAATCCTAATCAGCCGCTGCTTTAACCCCATCCTGTCTGGGCAGGAACAGAGGCCTGAGGGCGACCTACATGCAGAGGCAGGGCCAAATCCAAAGCTGAACCCCAGGAGCTGTGCGAACAAAGAAGAGAAAGGGAAATTTCTCCATGCAGCCTCAGGAGCAGCAGATTAAATCCCTACAATCAACTTGATGTACGCTGCATCTGTGGAATACCTGAATAGACAACGAATCATCCCAAAATTGAGGCAGTGCACTTTGGGAGTAACTGTAGACTTGGGGTTTGTTGTCTGACGCTGACTTGTTTCTGATTTTTATATTTATATTTGTATGTTTTTAGTGCTTGTTATCTTTGGTGGATATGTTTATTGGTTTGGTCGCTCTTTTCTTTTTCTTTTTTGATTACAAAACTTTTTCTATTTTAATTATTTTATTTTAATTTTTTTCTTTCTTTTTTTCTCCCTTTTCTTCTCAGCTGTGTGGCTGACAGCGTCTTGGTGCTCTGGACTGGTGTCAGGCCTGAGCCTCTGAGGTGGGAGAGATGAGTTCAGGACATTGGACCACCAGAGACCTCCCACCCCATGTAATATCAATCAGCAAGAGCTCTCCCAGAGATCTCCATCTCAACGCTAAGACCCAGCTCCACCCAACAGCCAGTAAGCTCCAGTGCTGGACACCCCATGCCAAGAAACTAGCAAGACAGGAACACAACCCCACCCATTAGCAGAGAGGCTGCCTAAAATCATACTAAGTTCAAAGACACCCCATAACACACCACAGGATGCAACCCTGCCAACCAGAAAGACAAGGTCTAGACTATAAATCTCTTAGAGGAAAACATAGGCAGAATACTCTATGACATAAATCACAGCAAGATCCTTTTTGACCCACCTCCTAGAGAACTGGAAATAAAAACAAAAATAAACAAATTGGACCTAATGAAACTTAAAAGCTTTTGCACAGTAACCTTTACTTGGTCTAATTTTCATGATTTGGTTTTTATGTCCTGGTACTGCTTCCTGGCTCACTCCATTGGCTTGAACTTTCTGGCCAAGGTGTCTTATCTTTCACCTCCTGCTCATGACCAATCTTTTGGTTCACTCTCTCACGTCATGTGCTGTCATCAGAGGACTTAATGGTCAAGACATTTACTTTTGATCAGCATCTCTACCACTTATAAGTTGTATGACTTTGGGCAAATTATGTACCCACTCTCAGAAACAGTTTCATCATTTATAAGAAGAGACACTATTGTAATAGTGGCAGGGCTGACCTGATGTCTGTGAAGAAGAGGTAAGATAAACCAGGTAGAAGGTTTAAAGCTGTTCTGGAAAGGGCACATGAAATTAGTTGGTAACCATTTGTATGTTAACCCCCCTGAATTGTCCCCAGGCCACCTTCCCCTCTCTCTTCTCAACAAAAGGAAAAGCACCCCATCTTATCAGGATTAGAAATTATCACTACTATCAAAAGCCATGATCCAAAACCTGACATGATTCTTGACACATAGGGTATATGAATGCCTGTTGTTTGAATGAATACCTGCCTCCGGGAAGACTCCTCTTAATGTAACCTACTTCTGTCCTTATATTATTCACTTATAGAGTGTTTGCTTTAGCTTCATGAAACAAAGAAGAACAACAAAATGCTGTGTATTTGAAAATAAAATTCTACAAGTGAACATGGACCTTCTCCTATCATTAATCCTTGGAGCCACAAAAATTGTGTGAACTTTAGGAGTAGATAGACATGAGGCTGCAGCCCAGGATGCATCAGGCTAGTTCTGTGAACTTGAGCTACATATGTCGATTTCTGCATATGTTTCCTCAATATTTATATGGGGAAAGAAACCCCCATCCCTGGAAAGTTGTTAGAATAGGTATAAATCCAGCCATTTTATGGAATATTGGGAAAATGACTTCCAGGTCTCTGGCTTCACCTTCCTTAACTGTAAAACAGGATGATAATAATGGTGTCTGATGGAGGGCTCAAGGTGTGCTAGAGTCTTATTATAGTACTGGTACATGTTAAAACCTCAGTAAATACAGGTTCTCCTTCTTTTTACTCCTCCACCTCTTTTTCTTTTCCCACCCCTCTTTTCTATTTTCTTCATCTTCTGCATTTAAGACATACATTGATAGAATTTATATAACAGCTACAGCAATAACTACCTCTAGAAGTATTTATAGACAGGCATGAAAAGTAGATTTCCCAACGAAGAATGTAAAAATAATAATAGCTACTATTATAAATGGAATGCATATCATATATCTGATACATTAGGATTTAGCTTTTAATCCTGACAATAATTTTATCAAATAAACATTGACAGCTTATTTGATAAAATAAGAATGACGTTTTTAGAATGACGATAAAGACTCGGAGGATAAGAGAGATTAAATAATGTATTCAATGTTTTAAAGTTAGTAAATGGCAGAACCAGCTTTCTAATTCAAGTTTGTCACACTGAAATGAAGCAACCTACTTGGCATAGAGTCTTTATTTTTTTTAATTTATTTTTTAAACATATTTATTGGAGTATAATTGCTTCACAATGTTGTGTTAGTTTCTGCTGTATAACAAAGTGAATCAGCTATACATATACATATATCCCTATAACTCCTCCCTCTTTCATCTCCCTCCCAACCTCCCTATCCAACCCCTCCTAGGTGGTCACAAAGCACAGAGCTGATCTCCCTGTGCTATACAGCTGATTCCCTACATCTGTGTCTTTATTCCTGTCCTGCTCCTATGTTCTTCAGAACCACTTTTTTTTTTAGATTCCATATATATGTGGTAGCATACAGTATTTGTTTTTCTCTTTCTGACTTACACCACTCTGTATGACAGACTCTAGGTTCATCCACCTCACTACACAAAACTCAATTTTGTTTCCTTTTATGGCTGAGTAATATTCCATTGTATATATGTGCCACATCTTCTTTATCCATTCATCTGTTGATGCACACTTAGATTGCTTCCATGTCCTGGCTATTGTAAATAGAGCTGCAATGAACATTGTGGTACATGACTCTTTTTGAATTATGGATTTCTCAGGGTATATGCCCAGTAGTGGGATTACTGGGTCATATGATAGTTCTACTTTTAGTTTATTAAGGAACTTCCATTCTGTATTCCATAATGGCTGTATCAATTGACATTCCCACCAACAGTGTAAAAGGGTTCCCTTTTTTCCACACCCTCTCCAGCATTTATTGTTCATAGACTTTTTGATGATGGCCATTCTGAACAGTGTGAGGTGATACTTGTAGTTATAGTTTTTGTAGTTTTGATTTGCATTTCTCTAATGATTAATGATGTTGAGCAACCTTTCATGTGCTTGTTGGCAAGCTGTATATCTTCTTTGGAGAAATGTCTATTTAGGTCTTCGGCCCATTTTTGGATTGGGTTGTTTGTTTTTTTGATATTGAGCTGCATGAGCTGCCTGTATATCTTGGAGATTAATCCTTTGTCAGTTGCTTCGTTTGCAAATATTTTCTCCCATTCTGAGGGTTGTCTTTTTGTCTTCTTTATGGTTTCCTTTGCTGTGCAAAAGCTTTTAAGTTTCATTAGGTCCCATTTGTTTATTTTTGTTTATATTACCATTTCTCTAGGACATCGGTCAAAAAGGATCTTGCTGTGATTTATGTCATAGAGTGTTCTGCCTATGTTTTCCTCTAAGAGTTTTACAGTGTCTGGCCTTATATTTAGGTCTTTAAACCATTTTGAGTTTATTTTTGTGTATGGTGTTTGGGAGTGTTCTAATTTCATTCTTTTACATGTAGCTGTCCAGTTTTCCCAGCACCACTTATTGAAGAGGCTGTCTTTTCTCCACTGTACATTCCTACCTCCTTTATCAAAAATAAGGTACCCATAATGCGTGGGTTTATCTCTGAACTTTCTATCATGTTTCATTGATTTATATTTCTGTTTTTGTGCCAGTACCATACTGTCTTGATTGCTGTAGCTTTATTGTATACTCTGAAGTCAGGGAGTCTGATTCCCCACCTCTGTTTTTCTTTCTAAAGATTGCTTTGGCTATTTGATGTCTTTAGTGTTTCCATACAAATTGTGAATTTTTTTTGTTCTAGTTCTGTGAAAAATGTCATTGATAGTTTGATAGGATTGCATTGAATCTGCAGATTGCTTTGGGTAGTATAGTCATTTTCACAGTGTTGATTCTTTCAATCCAAGAATATGGTATATCTCTCCATCTGTTTGTATTATCTTCAGTTTCTTTCATCAGTGTCTTATAGTTTTCTGCATACAGGCCTTTTGTCTCCTTAGGTAGGTTTCTTCCTAGTTATTTCACTCTTTTTGTTGCAATGGTAAATGGGAGTGTTTCCTAAATTTCTCTTTCAGATATTTTATCATTAGTGTATAGGGATGCAAGAGATTTCTGTGCATTAATTTTGTACCTGCTACTTTACCAAATTCATTGGTTAGCTCTAGTAGTTTTCTGCTAGCATCTTTAGGATTCTCTATGTATAGTATCATGTCATCAACAAACAGTGACAGTTTTACTTTTTCTTTTCCGATTTGGATTCCTTTTATTTCTTTTTCTTCTCTGATTGCTGTGGCTAAAATATCCAAAACTATGTTGAATAATAGCAGTGAGAGTGGGCAACCTTGCCTTCTTCCTGGTCTTAGTGGAAATGTTTTCAATTTTTCACCATTGAGAATTATGCTGGCTGTGTGTTTGTTATATATGGCCTTTATTATGTTGAGGTAAGTTCCTTCTATGGCTACCTTTTGGAGGGTTTTTATCATAAATGGATGTTGAGATTTGTCGAAAGCTTTTTCTGTATCTATTGAGATTATCATATGATTTTTCTCCTTCAATTTGTTGATATGGTGTATCACATTGATTTGTGTATATTGAAGAATCCTTGCATTCCTAGGATAAACCTCACTTGATCATGGTGTATGATGCTTTTAATGTGCTGTTGGATTCTGTTTGCTAGTATTTTGTTGAGGACTTTTGGATCTATATTCATCAGTGATTTTGACCTGCAGTTTTCTTTCTTGTGACATCTTTGTCTGGTTTTGCTATCAGGGTGATGGTAGCATCATAGAATGAGTTTGATAGTGTTCTTCCATTTGCTACATTCTGGAAGAGTTTGAGAAGGATAGGTGTTAAATCTTCTCTAAATGCTTGACAGAATTCACCTGTGAAGCCATCTGGTCCTGGGATTTTTTTGTTGGAAGATTTTCATTCACAGATTCAATTTCAATGCTTGTGTTCAGTGTCTGTTTATATTTTCTATTTCTTCCTTGTTCAGTCTTGGAAGGTGGTGCTTTTCTAAGCATTTGTCCATTTCTTCCAGGTTGTCCATTATATTGGCATATAATTGCTTGTAGTAATCTCTCATGATTCTTTGTATTTCTGCAGTGTCAGTTGTTACTTCTCCTTTTTCATTTCTAATTCTGTGGATTTGAGTCTTTTCCCTTTTTCCTGGATGAGTCTGGCTAATGGTTTATCAATTTTGTTAATCTTCTCAAAGAACCAGCTTTTAGTTCTATTGATCTTTGCTATCTTTTCCTTCATTTCTTTTTCATTTATTTCTGATCTGATCTTTATGATTTCTTTCCTTCTCTTCTTTGGGTTTTTTGGGTTCTTCTTTCTCTAATTGCTTTAGGTATAAGGTTAGGTTTTTTATTTGAGATTTTTCCTGTTTCTTAAGGTAGAATTGTATTGCTATAATATTCCCTCTTAGAACTGCTGTTGCTGCATCCCATAGGTTTTGCGTCAACTTGTTTTCATTGTCATTTGTTTCCAGGTATTTTTTGATTTCCTCTTTCATTTCTTCAGTGATCTGTTGTTTTTTAGTAACATATTGTTTAGCACAATACATGTGTTTGTATTTTTTTCAGTGTTTATCCGTAATTTATATCTAGTCTCATAGTATTGTGGTTGGAAAAGATACTTGATATGATTCAATTTTCTTAAATTTACCAAGGCTTGATTTGTGACTCAAGATAGGTCTATACTGGAGAATGTTCCATAAGCACTTGAGAAGAATGTGTATCCTGTTGTTTTTGTATGGAATGACCTAAAAATATCAAAGTACATCCTGTTTAATGTGTCATTTAAAGCCTGTGTTTCCTTATTTATTTTCATTTTGGATGACCTGTCCATTGGTGAAAGTGGAGTGTCAAAATTCCCTACTATAATTTTGTTACTGTTGATTTCCCCTGTTATGGCTATTAACATTTGCCTTATGTATTGAGGTGCTCCTATGTTGGGTGCATAAATATGTACAATTGTTACATCTTCTTCTTGAATCGATCCCTTGACTATTATGTAGTGTCCTTTATTGTCTCTTGTAGTACTCTTTATTTTAAAGTCTGTTTTGTCTGATGTGAGAATTGCTACTCCAGCTTTCTTTTGATTTCCATTTGCATGGAATACCTTTTTCCATCCCCTCACTTTCCGTCTGTATGTGTCCCTAGGTCTGAAGTGGGTCTCTTGCAGACAGTATATATATGGGTCTTGTTTTTGTATCCATTCAGCAAATCTGTGTGTTTTCATTGGAGAATTTAATTCACTTACATTTAAGGTAATTATTGATATGTATGTTCCTGTTACAATTTTCTTAATTGTTTTGGGTTTGTTTTTTATTTCTTTCTTTCTCTTGTGTTTCTGGCCTAGAGAAGTTCTTTAGCATTTGTTGTAAAGCTGGTTTGGTGGTGCTAAATTCTCTTATCTTTTGCTTGTCTGTAAAGGTTTTAATTTCTCCATCGAATCTAAATGAGATCCTTGCTGGGTAGAGAAATATTGATTGTAGGTTTTTCCCGTTCATCACTTTTAATATGTCCTGCCAGTTCCTTCTGGCTTGCAGAGATTCTGCTGAAAGATCAGCTGTTAACCTTATGGGGATTCCTTTGTATGTTATCTGTTGCTTTTCCCTTGCTGCTTTTAATATTTTTTCTTTGTATTCAATTTTTGATAGTTTGATTATTATGTGTCTTGGCATGTATTTCCTTGTGTTTGTCCTGTATGTGATGCTCTGTGCTTTCTGGATTTGATTGACTATTTCCTTTCCCATATTAGGGAAGTTTTCAACTATAATCTCTTCAAATATTTTCTCAGTCCCTTTCTTTTTCTCTTCTTCTTCTGGCACCCCTATAATTCAAGCGTTGGTGCATTTAATGTTGTCCCAGCTGTTTCTGAGACTGTCCTCAATTCTTTTCATTCTTTTTTCTTTATTCTGCTCTGTGATACTTACTTTCACTATTTTATCTCCCAGGTCACTTATCTCTTCTTCTGCCTGAGTTATTTTGTTATTGATTCCTTCTAGAGAATTTTAAATTTCATTTATTTTATTCTTCATCATTGTTTGTTTGATTTTTCATTCTCTTAGGTCCTTGTTAAACATGTCTTGTATTTTCGCTATTCTATTTCCAAGTTTTCAGATCATCTTTACTATCATTACTCTGAATTCCTTTTCAGGTAGACTGCTTATTTCCTCTCCATTTGTTTGGTCTGGTAGGTTTTTACTTTGATGCATATTTCCCTGTCTTCTCATTTTGCTTAACTTACTGTGTTTGGGGTCTCCTTTTCTCAGGCTGCAGTTTTGTAATTCTTGTTGTTTTTGGTGTCTGCCCTCAATGGCTAATGTTGGTTCAGTGGGTTGTGTATGTTTCCTCATAGAGGGGACTGGTGTCTGTGTTCTGCTGGATAAGCCTGGATCTTGTCTTTCTGGTGGGCAAGACAATGTCTTGTTGTGTGTTTTGTGGTGTCTGTGGAGTTATTATTATTTTAGGCAGCCTCTCTGCTAATGGGTTGGTTTTGTTGCTGTCTTCTTAGTTTTTTGACAAGGGGCATCCAGCACTGAAGCTTGCTGGCCGTTGGCTGGTGCTGGGTCTTAGTGTTTAGACAGGGATCTCTGGGAGAGCTGTTGCTGATTGATATTACATGGGACTGGGAGGTCTCTCGTGGTCCCATGTCCTGAGCTTGGCATTCCCATCTCAGAGGCTGTTGTGGCCCAGTGTCCTGAGCTTGGCACTGCCATCTCAGAGGCTCAGACCTGGCACCAGGCCAGAATGCCAAGACCCTGTCAGCTGCTTAGCTCAGAAGCAAAGGGAGAAAAAAGTGAAAGAAAGAAAAAAAATAATAAAATAGTTATTAAAATAAAAAATTAAAATTAATGTTAAAAAGTAATACAAAATAAATGAAGAGAGCAATCAAACCGATAGACAAATCCATGAATGATAACAAGCACTAAGAACTATACTAAGATAAACATAAAAATCAGAACTAGTCAGTCACATACAGCAAACCCCAAGTCTAGAGTTGCTCCCAAAGTCTATCGCCTCAATTTTGGGATGATTCATTGTCTATTCAGGTATTCCACAGGAGCAGGTTACATCAAGTTGATTGTGGAGGTCTATTCCACTGCTCCTGTGGCTGCTAGGAGAAATTTTCCTTTCTCTTCTTTGTTCACACAGCTCCTGGGGTTCAGCTTTGGATTTGGCCCTGCCTCTGCCTGTAGGTTGCCCTCTGGCATCTGTTCTTTCCTCAGACAACAGGGTGTTAAAGGAGTTGCTGATTAGGGGGCTTTGCCTCACTCAGGCCTGGTGGAGGGAAGGGTACAGAGTGTGGGGCAATCCTGTGACAGCAGAGGCCGATGTGACATTGCAACAGTCTGAGGCATGCAGTGTGTTCTCCTGGGGAAGTTGTCCCTGGATCATGGGACTCTGGCAGTGGCAGGCTGCACAGGCTCCTGGAAGGTGAGGTGTGGATAGTGACCTGTGCTTGCACACAGGTTTCTTGGTGGTGGCAGCAGCCGTTTTAGCATTTCATGCCCGTCTCTGGTGTCCATGCTGATAGCTGCGGCTCATGTCTATCTCTGAAGCTTGTTTAGGCAGTGTTCTGAATCTCCTCTCCTTGCACACCCTGAAACAATGGTCTCTGCCACTGAGGCAGTTCCAGACATTTTCCCGGACTTTCTCCTGGTTAGCTGTGGTGCACTAGCCCCCTTCAGGCTGTGTTCATGCAGCCAACCTCCGTCCTCTCCCTGGGATCTGAACTCCGAAGGAAGCCCGAGCCTCACCTCCCAGTCCCCACCCTCCCCAGCAGGTGAGCAGACAATCCTCTCAGGCTGGTGAGTGCTGGTCAGCACTGATCCTCTGTGTAGGAATCTCTCTGCTTTGCTCTCTGCACCCCTGTTGCTGTGCTCTCCTCTATGACTCCGAAGTTTCCTCCCCACCCACCCCCCATGTCTGCCAGTGAAGGGGCTTCCGAGTGTGTGGAAACTTTTCCTACTTCACTGCTCCCTCCCAGAGGTGCAGTTCCCATCCTTATTCTTTTGTCTCTGTTTTTTCTTTTTTTTTTTTTGCCCTACCCAGGTACGTGAGGAGTTTCTTGCCTTTTGGGAAGTCTGAGGTCTTCTGCCAGCATTCAGTATGTGTTCTGTAGGAGTTCTTCCACATGTAGATGTATTTTTGATGTATTTGTGGGGAGGAAGGTGATCTCTACATCTTACTCCTCTGCCATCTTGAAGGTCCTCTGCATAGTGTCTTTAAATGTTTTATGACAGTTAATCTCAATTTATTTCCAAGATATGTTCATTTATTTGATAGGGTATACTTATCATCCCCCTGTATCTAGCAGTAAGTAGAAAAATAATAAATAACGTGAGGGAGACATTATGTTCTTCAGCAGGTGGATCAATACTTTAAAAAATTTTTATTTTATATTGGAGTATCATTGATTAACAATGTTGTGTTAGTTTCAGGTGTACAGCAAAGTCATTCAGTTATACATATACTTGTATCTATTCTTTTCACATTATTTTCCCATTTAGTTTTTTACAGAATATTGAGTAGAGTTTCCTGTGCTATACAGTAGGTCCTTGTTGGTTCTCTGTTTTAAATATAACAGTTTGTACATGTAAATCCCAAACCCCCAGTCTATCCCTCCCCCCACCCTTCCCCCATGGTAACCATAAGTTCATTCTCTAAGTCTGTGAGTCTGTTTCTGTTTTATAAATAAGTTCATTTCGGACCTTTTTGTCTTAATTCTGCCTTTAGATATTTCCTAGTATTTGTTATTGCCAAGTCTTTTGTCAACATAAATGATATCATCCAAAAGTATATGTAGGCTGACTGGGTGTCAAATTATTTTCCTGGGCGATGAAATTGGACCTTCTGGACTGATCTCAATCTAAGGTCTAGGGATTAAGGCTGGGCCAGATGTATTGGGTCGCTTGGGATGGCCAGAAGAGAATGAAGCTAGACTGTGATTTCACGCACAATCTTATTTATAGTAGAGTGCAAAGGTGGATGCTGATGAGGCTTTATGGGTCATCAGATGTGAGTGGAGGTGGGGCAGGCTGAGGAGAAGGTATGGAGGTGAAACACAAGATTAGATGACAAAAGAGACTTTACAATTTTCATAGAGAGGAAAGTTAGGATCCCTAGCACTGGGTGTCAGCTACAATAAGGATTGATTGGTAAAGGCACAAGGTGGTTTTCTAGCTCTGCTCAATAAAATCCCAAGTGTTTATGAACCAAAGCTTTCTACTCCCCACACTCAGCCTGAGCAGTGAACTGAAATCACACTTTATTGTCCACATTAACTTGGCTTTGCTATTTTACTGTCTTCACGACAATACCTTACTTTTCTGGAATTGTTCTGCCCAAGCAAGTGATTGGATTGTTCATTTCAGGAATTTCCTAAAAGACCCACTGACTCTTCAAAGGAAAGCAGCAAAAGATGTTTTGCACCCTCAGATTCTTTGCATCCTTCACCTCAACATCCTTATTTGCAATTTCCACAAATTCTGGGTTGTTGTATCATGGTTCTTATTCAATCCTTATCAAGTCCCTGCATTGAAAGACTTTCCTTAAGGCAAACTTCCAAGTCTTAATAAGTTCTGATCTTGCCATCTTCACGCTGAGACACTGACAAAGATTTGCAAAGATGGTGTTTTCCTTTCCCTCAGTAAGCAATATACTCACTCTTATCTTATCAACAGGTTATGTTAGTGATGTTTGGATAGCCAGTTTTTGACAGGTTCCATGAAGGGTCCAAGCAGTGTAACTGTGGACATCTGAATCCTACCTCAAACAGAGAAGCTTTGCTCACATATATTGTTGCCACATCATATTTGTTAGAAAAAATGTTTAGCTTATAATAAAAAATGTTTTGAAAATCACTGTTGCATTCAAAAGAAAGATGGCCTTTGAATTGTTCTACCAAACTCTGGTACATTTTTCCATCATTATCCAAATAATTTTGAGGAAATTTTACCCTTACAGATCCCCTATCCCTTTCTCTATGTAATAGAGGGGTTTAACCAGAAATTCTCTAAGGTATCTTCCATCTTTAACATTCTCTGGTTCTGAAATGGCTTTGCATGGGTACCATCTGTCAAAATGACCTCTTATGGAATAAACTTCTCTTCCAAAAATGCTAATTTTCCTCACAGCATCTAACAGAATGCCGAGCACATACCATTTGCTCAATAACCAGCTGTTGGTAGTTTGTACAACTGTAGCTGGATCCAATTCAACGTCTGGAGTTTTTCATTTTCACTGTCTGATTCAGTAATGCACCAAGATAATTTTATATCAGAGACAAAGCTGATTGATGGAGGGAGAGAGAACGCACATTTACTGAATGCTCGACAATAGCAGGCCCAGCGCTAAAGTTTTTATATGCTGGAGAAATCATCTCCCTCTATCCCAAAAGTTTGAAAACAGAGACCAAGGCAATTTAAGAAAAATTTCCAGGTTACTAGTCTATGCAAGACTGGGACTGAAACCAAGTGCATCTAATACCCAAGCTCTGTTGAGCATCAGAACCAACTGAGGCTTCACCAATAGTAGTGAGATGTTCACAGTTTCTTCTTCCAAAACTGCAAAAAAAAAATGGACTCAATTATCTTCATTTTACAGAAAAGGGAACTGAGATCCATAGGCACCTTGAGAAACACTGCTAGTTTATGGAACTGTCTCCATGTAAACTCAGGCCCCTCCAGATTCTTAAGTTTAGGACACTTTCTTAAAAAAAGTTTTTCTTTTTAAAGATTTGTATTAGTTATGCATGATTTTAACATAAAAAGTAAAACCATTCTACAAGTACAGTTATGGAAAAGACTGTCCTTAAATGCCCTTCAACATCTTCTATTCTCACCAAAAATAGCCACTTCTGTCTTTTATCTCCATATTTATATAACAAAATTTAATGTCTTTTTATTGTTTTTATAATGTTTAAGCTTTCTGTAATGTGTTCTTAGTACAGAAAATAAAGATTTTTCTTTCTTTTACATCTCCTTCCCTTGCATCAATCATCAGCTCATTTTCCCATTTTTCATATACCTATGGTAAATATCTTGTAATTTGGTTTAGATCATTATTGAGAATTTAAATTATCATGACCACATAAATCTATTGATCACTGGGTCATTTAGCAAACTATGATGATTTTTATTTTTCCCTGTGCAATATTATGTCTTGTTTGTTTGTAATCATCTATGCCCTCATTCCTAAAGTGTTCCCCATATTTCTCTCAACTATACAAACTTTTGATGCATTGAAATATGCTGCGTTTTATGCAGCCTTGAAATTTCTGACCTGTTCTTATCTGTGCTGATTTATTTCTGGGTCAGTTGTACAGATGAGATCTAGCAATTTCCTTTAGCAATTTTCCTGGGAGTTTCATTGTCTATTATTTGTTTCTTGTGTTGTGGATCTCATGCCTTCCATATTTTGTTTTGGTTCCTTATTTTTATGGGAACATCCTTCAGTAGCTTCCTATGAGAAACTGCAAAGAAGGTAACATATTAAGAAATTGTTTGTTTGAAAATGTCTTTAGTCTATCTTCACTTGTATCTGATGTTTGAGGTATAGAATCCAAGGTTCAAATATTTTTCTTTCAGAATTTCAAAGACATTTTTCACTGTCTCATGGTTGCCAGTTTTTCTGATTATAAATTTAATGTCTATCTGATTCTTGATCCTTTGAATATAGTCTGTTTTTTGTTTTTCTTCCTAGAAGCATTTAGAAGTTTCTCTTTTATTTCTAAAGTTTAATTTAGGTGTAACTAGACAGAACTTAACTAGATTTCTTAGTGGAATGTATTGTTTTGGTAAGAGAGACAAAAATTTCAAATGCAAGTAAAAAGAGAGTATTTTTTTTTGGTGAAAGATAGCGCTTTACAAAAGCTCCTGACACAATACAGATGTTCATGAAATGTTCTCGTAGATGTTAAACTGATTTCCAACAAAGGCACCAAGACAAATTCAAGGGCAAAATAAAAATTTGAACAAATAGTGATAGAAAAACTAGCTATCAGTATATGAAGGTAAATGAACCTCAACCTATATCTCATTTAGTATGGCATTTAAATTCAAGAAAGATCAGAGCACAAACTATAACTAAAATTATAAAAATTTGGAGTTAGTTAGGGAAACTTTTCTTAGGACACAAAAAGCCCTAACTGTTAAAAATCATATATTGAGGGGACCTTGAAGATGGCAGAAGAGTAAGACGCGGAGATCGCCTTCCTCCCCACGGATACACCAGAAATACATCCACACGTGGAACAACTCCTACAGAACTCCTACTGAAGGCTGGCAGAAGACCTCAGACCTCCCAAAAGGCAAGAAACTCCCCACGTAACTGGGTAGGGCAAAAGAAAAAACAGAGACAAAAGAATAAGGACGGCACCTGCACCAGTGGGAGGGAGCTGTGAAGGAGGAAAAGTTTCCACACACTAGGAAGCCCCTCCGCGGGCGGAGACTGCGGGAGGCAGAGGGGGGAGTTACGGGACCGCGGAGTAGTGCACAGCGACGGGTGCGGAGGGCAAAGCGGGGAGATTCCTGCACAGACGATCGGTGCTGACCGGCACTCACCAGCCCGAGTGGCTTGTCTGCTCACCCGCCGGGGCGGGCGGGGCTGCGAGCTGAGGCTCGGGTTTTGGTTTTGGACGGAGCTCAGGGAGAGGACTGGGGTTGGCGGCTTGAACATAGCCTGAAGGGGTTAGTGCACCATGACTAGCCGGGAGGGAGTTCGGGGAAAAGCCTGCACCGGCCGAAGAGGCAAGAGACTTTTTCTTCCCTCTTTGTTTCCTGGTGCGCGAGGAGAGGGGTTTAAGAGCGCTGCTTAAAGGAACTCCAGAGACGGGCGCGAGCCGCGGCTAAAAGCGCGAACCCCAGAGACGGGCGCGAGCCGCGGCTAAAACCGCGGACCCCAGAGACGGGCGGGAGACGCTAAGGCTGCTGCTGCCGCCACCAAGGGGCTCCCACCTGTGTGCGAGCACAGGTCACTCTCCACACCCCTCTTCCGCGGAGCCTGTGCAGCCCGCCACTGCCAGGTTCCCGGGATCCAGGGACAACTTCCCCGGGAGTACGCACGGCGGGTCTCAGGCTGGTGCAACATCACGCCGGCCTCTGCCGCAACGTCACGCTGCCTCTGCAGCCGCAGGCCCGCCCCGCACGTAGTGCCCCTCCTACCCCCATCCCCCAACCCCCGGCCTGAGTGAGCCGGAGGCCCCGAATCAGCGGCTCCTTTAACCCCGTCCTGTCTGAGCGAAAAAACAGACGCCCTCCAGCGACCTACACGCAGAGGCAGGGCCAAATCCAAAGCTGAGCTCCTGTGAGCTGTGAGAACAAAGAAGAGAAAGGGAAATCTCTCCCAGCAGCCACAGAAGCAGCGGATTAAAGCTCCACAATCAACTTGATATACCCTGCATCTGTGGAATACCTGAATAGACAAGGAATGATCCCAAATTGAAGAGGTGGAATTTAGGAGCGAGATCTATGATTTTTTCCCCTTTTCCTCTTTTTGTGAATGTGTACGTGTATGCTTCTGTGTGAGATCCTGTCTGTATACTCTTGCTTCCACCATTTGTCCTAGGGCTCTATCCGTCCATGACTTTTTTTTAAAAATTCTTTTTCTTAATAATTAAGTTTAATTGTGATAACTTTATTATACTTTACCTTCGTTCTTTCTTTCTTTCCTTCCTTCCTTCCCTCCTTTAGACAACGAATCACCCCAAATTGAGGAGGTGGTCTCAGGGAGCAGGATTTATGATTTTTCCCCCTTTACCTCTTTTTGTGAAGGTGTATGTGTATGCTTCTGTGTAAGATTTTCTCTGTATAGCTTTGCTTCCAACATTTGTCCTAAGGTTCTATCCGTCCCTTTTTTTTTTCTAAATATTTTTTAATTCAATAACTATATTATACTTTATTTTATTTTTACTGTATCATCTTTCTTTCTGTCTTTTTTCCTTCTTTCCCTTCTTCCTTCCTTCCTCCCTCCCTCCCTCCTTTCTTTCCTTCTTTGCTTCTTTCTTCCTTCCTTCCTTTCCTCCTTTCCTTCTTTCTTTACTCATACTTCTACTAATTCTCCCTACTTTTTCTCCCTTTTATTCTGAGCTGTGTGGATGAAAGGCTCTTGGTGCTCCAGCCAGGAGTCAGGGCTCTGCCTCTGAGGTAGGAGAGCCAACTTCAGGACACTGGTCAACAAGAGACCTCCCAGCTCCACATAATATTAAACGGTGGAAATATCCCAGAGACCTCCATCTTAACACCAGCACCCAGCTTCACTCAACGACCAGCAAGCCACAGTGCTGGACAACCTATGCCAAACAACTAGCAAAACAGGAACACAACCCCACCCATTAGCAGAGAGGCTGCCTAAAATCATAATAAGGCCACAGACACCCCAAAACACACCACCAGACGTGAACCTGCCCACTAGAGAGACAAGATCCAGCCTCATCCAGCACAACACAGGCACTAGTCCCATCCACCAGGAAGCCTACACAACCCACTGAAACAACCTTAGCCACTGGAGACAGACATCAAAAACAACGGGAACTACGAAAGTGCAGCCTGCAAAAAGGAGACCCCAAACACAGTAAGATAAGCAAAATGAGAAGACAGAAAAACACACAGCAGATGAAGGAGCAAGATAAAAACCCACCAGACCTAACAAATGAAGAGGAAATAGGCAATCTACCTGAAAAAGAATTCAGAATAATGATAGTAAGGATGATCCGAAATCTTGGAAGTAGAATGGACAAAATGCAAGAAACAGTTAACAAGGACCTACAAGAACTAAAGATGAAACAAGCAACGATGAACAATGCAATAAATGAAATTAAAATCACTCTAGATAGGATCAATAGCAGAATAACTGAGGCAGAAGAACGGATAAGTGACCTGGAAGATAAAGTAGTGGAAATAACTACTGCAGAGCAGAATAAAGAAAAAAGAATGAAAAGAACTGAGGACAGTCTCAGAGACCTCTGGGACAACATGAAACGCACCAACATTCGAATTATAGGGGTTCCAGAAGAAGAAGAAAGAAAGAAAGGGACTGAGAAAATATTTGAAGAGATTATAGTTGAAAACTTCCCTAATATGGGAAAGGAAGTAGTTAATCAAGTCCAGGAAGCACAGAGGGTCCCATACAGGATAAATACAAGGAGAAACACGCCAAGACACATATTAATCAAACTGTCAAAAATTAAATACAAAGAAAGCATATTAAAAGCAGCAAGGGAAAAACAACAAATAACACACAAGGGAATCCCCATAAGGTTAACAGCTGATCTCTCAGCAGAAACCCTACAAGCCAGAAGGGAGTGGCAGGACATACTGAAAGTGCTGAAGGAGAATAGCCTGCAACCAAGACTACTCTACCCAGCAAGGATCTCATTCACATTTGATGGAGAAATTAAAACCTTTACAGACAAGCAAAAGCTGAGAGAGTTCAGCACCACCAAACCAGCTTTACAACAAATGCTAAAGGAACTTCTCTAGACACGAAACACAAGAGAAGGAAATGACCTATAGTAGCGAACCCAAAACAATATATAAAATGGAAATAGGAACATACATATCGATAATTACCTTAAATGTAAATGGACTAAATGCTCCCACCAAAAGACACAGATTGGCTGAATGGATACAAAAACAAGACCCTTATATATGCTGTCTACAAGAGACCCACTTCAGAACTAGAGACACATACAGACTGAAAGTAAGGGGATGGAAAAAGATATTCCATGCAAATGGAAACCAAAAGAAAGCTGGAGTAGCAATTCTCATATCAGACAAAATAGACTTTAAAATAAGGACTATTAAAAGGGACAAAGAAGGACACTACATAATGATCAAGGGATCGATCCAAGAAGAAGATATAACAATTGTAAATATTTATGCACCCAACATAGGAGCACCTCAATACATAAGGCAAATACTAACAACCATAAAAGGGGAGATCAACAGTAACACATTCATAGTAGGGGACTTTAACACCCCACTTTCACCCATGGACAGATCATCCAAAATGAAAATAAATAAGGAAACACAAGCTTTAAATGATACATTAAACAAGATGGACTTAATTGATATTTATAGGACACTCCATCCAAAAACAACAGAATACACATTTTTCTCAAGTGCTCATGGAACATTCTCCAGGATAGATCATATCTTGGGTCACAAATCAAGCCTTGGTAAATTTAAGAAAACTGAAATTGTATCAAGTATCTTTTCCGACCACAACGCCATGAGACTAGATATCAATTACAGGAAAAGATCTTTAAAAAATACAAACACATGGAGGCTAAACAATACACTACTTAATAATGAAGTGATCACTGAAGAAATCAAAGAGGAAATAAAAAAATACCTAGAAACAAATGACAATGGAGACACAACGACCCAAAACCTATGGGATGCAGCAAAAGCAGTTCTAAGGGGGAAGTTTATAGCAATACAAGCCCACCTTAAGAAGCAGGAAACATCTCGAATAAACAACCTAACCTTGCACCTCAAGCAATTAGAGAAAGAAGAACAAAAAAACCCCAAAGCTAGCAGAAGGAAAGAAATCATAAAAATCAGATCAGAAATAAATGAAAAAGAAATGAAGGAAACAATAGCAAAGATCAATAAAACTAAAAGCTGGTTCTTTGAGAAGATAAACAAAATAGATAAACCACTAGCCAGACTCATCAAGAAAAAAAGGGAGAAGACTCAAATCAATAGAATTAGAAATGAAAAAGGAGAAGTAACAACTGACACTGCAGAAATAAAAAGAATCATGAGAGATTACTACAAGCAACTCTATGCCAATAAAATGGACAATCTGGAAGAAATGGACAAATTCTTAGAAATGCACAACCTGCCAAGACTGAATCAGGAAGAAATAGAAAATATGAACAGACCAATCACAAGCACTGAAATTGAAACTGTGATTAAAAACCTTCCAACAAACAAAAGCCCAGGACCAGATGGCTTCACAGGTGAATTCTATCAAACGTTTAGAGAAGAGCTAACACCTATCCTTCTCAAACTCTTCCAAAATATAGCAGAGGGAGGAACACTCCCAAATTCCTTCTACGAAGCCACCATCACCTTGATACCAAAACCAGACAAGGATGTCACAAAGAAAGAAAACTACAGGCCAATATCACTGATGAACATAGATGCAAAAATCCTCAACAAAATACTAGCAAACAGAATCCAACAGCACATTAAAAGGATCATACACCATGATCAAGTGGGGTTTATTCCAGAAATGCAAGGATTCTTCAATATACGCAAATCTATCAATGTGATAAACCATATTAACAAATTGAAGGAGAAAAACCATATGATCATCTCAATAGATGCAGAGAAAGCTTTCGACAAAATTCAACACCCATTTATGATAAAAACCCTCCAGAAAGTAGGCATAGAGGGAACTTTCCTAAACATAATAAAAGCCATATATGACAAGCCCACAGCAAACATCATCCTCAATGGTGAAAGACTGAAAGCATTTCCACTAAGATCAGGAACAAGACAAGGTTGCCCACTCTCACCACTCTTATTCAACATAGTTTTGGAAGTTTTAGCCACAGCAATCAGAGAAGAAAAGGAAATAAAAGGAATCCAAATCGGAAAAGAAGAAGTAAAGCTGTCACTGTTTGCAGATGACATGATACTATACATAGAGAATCCTAAAGATGCTACCAGAAAACTACTAGAGCTAATCAATGAATTTGGTAAAGTAGCAGGATACAAAATTAATGCACAGAAATCTCTGGCATTCCTATATACTAATGATGAAAAATCTGAAAGTGAAATCAAGAAAACACTCCCATTTACCATTGCAACAAAAAGAATAAAATATCTAGGAATAAACCTACCTAAGGAGACGAAAGACCTGTATGCAGAAAATTATAAGACACTGATGAAAGAAATTAAAGATGATACAAATAGATGGAGAGATATACCATGTTCTTGGATGGGAAGAATCAACATTGTGAAAATGACTCTACTACCCAAAGCAATCTACAGATTCAATGCAATCCCTATCAAACTACCACTGGCATTTTTCACAGAACTAGAACAAAAAAATTCGCAATTTGTATGGAAACACAAAAGACCCCGAATAGCCAAAGCAATCTTGAGAACGAAAAAAGGAGCTGGAGGAATCAGGCTCCCTGACTTCAGACTATACTACAAAGCTACAGTAGTCAAGACAGTATGGTACTGGCACAAAAACAGAAAGATAGATCAATGGAACAGGATAGAAAGCCCAGAGATAAACCCATGCACATATGGACACCTTATCTTTGATAAAGGTGGCAGGAATGTACAGTGGAGAAAGGACAGCCTCTTCAATAAATGGTGCTGGGAAAACTGGACAGGTACATGTAAAAGTATGAGATTAGATCACTCCCTAACACCACACACAAAAATAAGCTCAAAATGGATTAAAGACCTAAATGTAAGGCCAGAAACTATCAAACTCTTAGAGGAAATCATAGGCAGAACACTCTATGACATAAATCACAGCAAGATCCTTTCTGACCCACCTCCTAGAGTAATGGAAATAAAAACAAAAATAAACAAATGGGACCTAATGAAACTCCAAAGCTTTTGCACAGCAAAGGAAACCATAATCAAGACCAAAAGACAACCCTCAGAATGGGAGAAAATATTTGCAGACGAAGCAACTGACAAAGGATTAATCTCCAAAATTTACAAGCAGCTCATGCAGCTCAATAACAAAAAAACAAACAACCCCATCCAAAAATGGGCAGAAGACCTAAATAGACATTTCTCCAAAGAAGATATACAGAATGCCAACAAACACATGAAAGAATGCTCAACATCATTAATCATTAGAGAAATGCAAATCAAAACTACAATGAGATATCATCTCACACCAGTCAGAATGGCCATCATCAAAAAATCTAGAAACAATAAATGCTGGAGAGGGTGTGGAGAAAAGGGGACACTCTTGCACTGCTGGTGGGAATGTGAATTGGTTCAGCCACTGTGGAGAACAGTATGGAGGTTCCTTAAAAAACTACAAATAGAATTACCATACGACCCAGCAATCCCACTACTTGGCATATACCCTGAGAAAGCCAAAATTCAAAAAGAGTCATGTACCAAAATGTTCATTGCAGCTCTATTTACAATAGCCAGGACATGGAAACAACCTAAGCGCCCATCATCGGATGAATGGATAAAGAAGATGTGGCACATATACACAATGGAATATTACTCAGCCTTAAAAAGAAATGAAATTGAGCTATTTGTAATGAGATGGATAGACCTAGAGTCTGTCATACAGAGTGAAGTAAGTCAGAAAGAAAAAGACAAATACCGTATGCTAACACATATATATGGAATTTAAGGGGAAAAAATGTCATGAAGAACCTAGGGGTAAGATAGGAATAAAGACGCAGACCTACTGGAGAACGGACTTGAGGGTATGGGGAGGGGGAGGGGTGAGTTTTGACAGGGCGAGAGAGAGTCATGGACATATACACACTAACAAACGTAGTAAGGTAGATAGCTGGGGGGAAGCAGCCGCAAGGCACAGGGATATTAGCTCGGTGCTTTGTGACAGCCTGGAAGGGTGGGATGGGGAGAGTGGGAGGGAGGGAGACGCAAGAGGGAGGACATATGGGAACGTGTGTATATGTATAGCTGATTCGCTTTGTTATAAAGCAGAAACTAACACACCATTGTAAAGCAATTATACCCCAATAAAGATGTTTAAAAAAAAAAAATCATATATTGAATTTAAAATATAAGTCTGGTTAAAATGAAATATTTGGGTTAAAAGATAACATTAAGAAAGCTCAAAAGAAAATCACAAACTGGGTAGGGGGATGTTTACAATACAAACATCTAAGAAAAAAAAAACTTGTATCTAGAATATATAAAGAACCATACAACTCAATAATAGATATAAGCTACCCAAAGTTAGTAAATCCATTCAAAAGAGATACATTTGGCAAGAAAGCACATGAAAATGTGTTCCACATCATTGTCATATGGGGATGCAAGTTAAAACCCAAGTGAGATACTATGTCACATTCACTAAAGTGGCTAAAAGTTTTAAATGAAAAATACTAATATTAGCCAGACAGTGAAGTAATCTGAACTCTTTCACGTTTTTGGAGGGAATGTAAAATATAATCACTTATGGAAAAACTAGCTGGAAAATTTTTATTATATGAAGTATACATGTACCTTATGATCCAGCAAGTCCACTTCTAGATATTTATCCAAGAGTGATGGCTACATATGTCCACAAAAATTCCTGTGTAGAAATAAAGGTTCATAGCAACTTTATTCTTAATAACCCCAAACTGGAAAAACTCAAATGTCCTTTATTAGGTGAACAAATTAAGAGGAAAAAAAGATGGTATAATCTTACACTGAATACTACTCACCCATAAAAGAGGAATAGTTGATCCATATAATAACATGGATGCATATCAAAAGTATATATTAAGCAAAAGAGTCCATGTCCAAAAAGAATAACCAATGTACTTGTCTATTCATATGAAATGATAGAAATC
Source organism: Phocoena sinus (assembly GCF_008692025.1). Classification (NCBI taxonomy): domain Eukaryota; kingdom Metazoa; phylum Chordata; class Mammalia; order Artiodactyla; family Phocoenidae; genus Phocoena; species Phocoena sinus. The sequence goes on from NC_045767.1 coordinate 39,130,405, forward strand.
AAAACAGCGTCTGTCAGGGGGATAATTTGGAAGGAGCATGAAGTACATACCTGGGTGGTGGGAACAATTTGTTATGTGGTGGAAGGTACTGATGATCTGAGTACATATATTTGTCCAAACTCACTGAACTTTCCAACTCAAATGACTGTACTTCATTGTATGTAAATTATAACTCAATTAAAATTATTAATAAATAAAAGTTTGTGGAAATGGCATGAGCTTTCACTGAGGTCACTTCAATCAGGAAGCATAAAAAATGTATATTGGTATAAAAATTCTGTCCACTTAAAACATTACTTTCCTTTTTATAAAATGGAACTATTGACCCCTTTTCATCAGGGTGCTATGAGGGTTCAATTATACAACCTAGGTGAAAATTTCCTCCTGTGTTTCCAACAATATTTGAATTATTTAATTTATTTTAACTCTTTTCTCTCTCACTTCTGTCCTGAATATCAAGTTCACAATTCTAGGTGAATTAGTTTGGACTATTTAGAAAACACACTTGATGTTTCATTCCTTTACCTGACTGCAGTAAAGTCACAGGTCTCTGTTACCTGTGTCTCTCTGAGGTCCTATCCTGCATTTTTCAATTCTCTGCAAAGACACTTCTCAAGTGAAGGAAACCCTCAGCCCACCCTACTCTACCTCTCTTGGGAAGGAGGAGAGTAAAGAGGAGAAGAGAGAGCATAGACCAGCACTAAATGTCAGGGGGGGTTGGGTGCCTCTCTCCTAGGTCACTTCTGGGCCAGGGGATTCTGTCCCTCACCACTGCTGACTGACGCAGAGCACAACCAGCTGTCCCCAGCTGAGTTGCTCTGTCTCTTGGGGATGTCACATGAGAACAGAGAGACATCGGATTTGAGTCATATTCCTGATACCATCCTGCTGGTTGAGAAGACCACCCAGCCGTGCGCTGAAGTCTAGAGAGCCCTTCCCAAATCTGGGACTTAAAACTCATCCTCTGATTCCTTCTAGTATCTTACCATAGACATGTGAGTTCTGTGGCTTGAGACCTAAAGAAACAGAACTATGATAACAATTAAAAGTCTCCTCTTGATTTTTCAAAATCTTTGTTCCTTCCATGTCTTCCAGATTCAAAATTCTGTTACTTCCTTTCCCTCCCCACCCACTGGTGATACCCTGAAAAGGAGGCAGAAAACACCTACCACATCCTCCGGGCATGATGCAGCCTCTTGACCTTGTAATTCTCTGGAGGGTCTCCCCTTCCTACTACATTATACAATGCACCCTCCTCATCTTCCTGAGGCTATTGAATTGAGATGAAAACATGGGAGACTCTGGGGCCCAAATCCTATAAATATTTGAAGAATAGTTTTCTTTTCATGTCCTGTTTGAAGAAAATTTTTCTTTTTATGTATTTTCCTTCCTTCTAATTAGTTTATTTTTTATGGAGCACTGGAAAGCAAAGCCATTCTGTTAAAATACTAAAATGTGTCCCTCATGTTTGAAGAATTATGTTCAATAACATCTGTAATTTTCTGTCATTCTGGGTAGTGTGGTGGAAAAATACAAGTAAGGAAAATTCAGAATAATGTCTTTTGGATTTCTTAATAGATTTTTGGTATATATAAATTTAGATTCAGTGAATATATACTAGGCACTCCTGTGTGCAGACTATTGTGTCATGTTAAAACTGGCTTAATAATAATAACTGCTATCATTTAAATGGACTAAGCAGTATACTAATCTATTATTTTATTTAATCCTTACAGCAATTCCAAAAGGTACATATTATTATAATATTCATTGTTTTTAGAATAAAGGAAGTAGGATAGTATAGTTCATATAGTATATGGAAGAAACAAGGTTTGGGGTCTAGTTTTTTTCCCCCAGATTTATTGAGTTATAACTGATATATAACATTGAGTAAGTTTAAGGTGTACAACCTGTTTATTAGATACAGTTATATATTGCAATCGGATTACCATGGTAGAGTTAGCTGACATATTTATCACATCCCATAATTACCATTTCTTTTTTGTGGTGAGAAAATTTAAGATTTACTCTTTTAGCAACTTCCAAGTATATAATAAAGTATTGTTAACTATATTCACTACGCTGTGCATTAAATCCTCAGAATTTATTCATCTTCTAACCGGAAGTCTGTACCCTTTGACCAGTACCTCCTCATTTCTTTCATCTGCCAGCCTCTGGGAGCCACCATTCTACTCAGTTTCTATGAGTTCAGTTTTTTTTCAATTCCAAGTAGAAATGATATAATGCAGTATTTGTCTTTCTCTGTTTGACTTATTTTACTTAGCATAATGCTTTCAAAGGCCATCCATGTTGTTGTATATGGAAGGATTTCCTTCTTTCTCATGGCTGAATAATACTCCATTACATGCATGCATATCTCACATCTTCTTTACCCATTCATCTACTGATGGGCAATTAAGTTGTTTCCATATCTTGGCTATTGTGAATAATGCTTCAGTAAATATGAGAGTGTAGATATTTCTTCAATCTCTTGTTTTCATTTCCTTTGGATATATACCCAAAAGTTGAATTGCAGGATCATATGATAATTCTATTTTTAATATTCTGAGGAACTTCCTTCTGCTTTCCATAGTGGCTGCACCAATTTACATTCCCACTAACAGTGTAGGAGACTTACATTTTCTCTTTATCATCACCAATGCTTTTATCTCTTGTCTTTTAGATGGTAGCCATTCTAACCAGTGTGAGGTGATACTGCATTGTGGTTTTGATTTGCATTGCCATGATGATTGGTGACATTGAGCATCTTTTCATGTGTCTGTTGGCCATTTGTTAAACAATCCCACTCATAATAGTACCAAAACAGTAAAATATTGAGAAATAAATTTAACCAAGGAGTGAAAGATCAGTACACTGAAAAGTATAGAACATTGATGAAAAAAATTGAAGAAAGACAAACAAGTGGAAAGATTTTATGCTCATGAATTGGAAGAATTAATATTGTTAAAATGTGTATATTATGCAGAGCCATCTATAGATTCAATAAAATCCCTATCATAATCCCAGTGGCATTTTTCACAGAAATAGAAAAAACAATCCTAAAATTTGTATGGAATTAAAAAAGATCCCAAATAGCCAAAGCAATCTTGAGAAAAAAGAACAAAGTTGGAAGCATCACATTTCCTGATCTCATACTGTACTATAAAATTATAGTAATTAAAACAAAATGGTACTGGTATAAAAATACACACAAAGACCAGTGGATGATAATAGAGAGTCCAGAAATAAACACACACATATACGATCAACTAATAACTGACAAGGGAAACAGAATATGCAGTAGGGAAAGAATAGTCTCTTCAATAAATTGTGCTGGGAAAACTGGATAACCACATGCAAGGAAATGTAATTGGACTCCTATCTTATACCACTTACAAAAAATAACTTGAAGTAGATTAAAGACCAAAACATAAGACCTGAAACTGAAAAACTTCTAGAAGAAAACCTAGGTAAAAAGCTCTTGGACATTGGTCTTGGAAAACACTTATTGGATATGACAACAAAAGCACAAACAACAAAAGCAAAAATCAATAAGTGGGACTATCTCAAACGAAAAACTTCTGCACAGCAAGAGAAAAAAAATCAGTAAAATGAATAGAAAATATTTACAAAAATGGGAAAAAATATTTACAAACCATATATCTGATAAGGAGTTAGTATCCAAAATATGTAAAGAACTCATACAACTCGATAACAAAAAACAAACAACCTGATTAATAAGTTGGCAGAGGAACTAAGTAGATGTTTTCCCAAAAAGTCCAGCTTTAATTGATTCTAGTTTTATATTTCTAACTCCTATGGCAGAAGTCGTCTCTGCCCATCCCATATCCCCTCACCCTGATGGATTTTCAGTTGTGAGCCTCTGATTTCTTTTCTCAAATTCTGAGTTCACTTTACCCATGATGTGGCTGTCTAGAAATACTGGAGAATGCATGCCCACTTCCCCAACAGTCCTCAAAGATGGTGGGAATTTATATAGCAATATTCCAGCTCACTAACCCCTCAAGTGGGCTAACTCTGAGAAGCATGGTCTTCATTTTTCTAGAATTCTCCAAAGTGATAACAAACCCTTATCCCCTGCTTTCTGCTCCAAGTTCAATCTTTAATCCTCTAGTATGTTTTTTCACTTGTACCTGCTTACTTGATGCCAAGCCTGCTTCTGAGTGAACCCAAACTCAGAGAGCTACTGTGCTGAATACTCATAGATGACCAGCATCCACTTCCAGGAAGATAACCTGGAGCCTACACAGGGGAGTGGGTGTCTCAGTTTTGTAGAGCTCTGATGAGAACACAGTCCAGGAGACTGTCACATAAACCATGAGTCACAAGCCATCAGTATGGGCTACAGCATTTGAATTGTGACTTCTCATAAATTATATGATTTTAGTAACCTTAGTAGGTAACAATTTATTATTCTATCCTTCAAAGAGGAAAAGCAAAGCTCCTAGAAACAGATTCAGAGGTTACACAGCTGGTCTATAATGCAGACTGGATATGATATTGAACCACAGTGAAGAAAACCATTATTTGGAGCTACATGCCGAGCATTGGGGTGAAATCTCTGCAGTGCGAATTTTATGCCATTCAATCCTCCTGGCAATAATCACTAGGATATTGTCATTTCCATTTTGCAGATGAAAAAACTGGGACCGAGGATGGTTAAGTTATTTACAGAGCTGATGAGTGATGCACACCAGAGAGTGAGAGAAAGAGAACTTGGAGTCAGTTTAGCTTCCTTGGCCCTTTCATTTTTACAGATCACATGATTTTGTATGTAATTTCTGAAGCAAAACAATTTCATCTTTTCTGCTGGGGTAGAGATCCCTGTCCCCTAGATCAAGTGCTTTCTCCAGACTTATCCCATCCCAGGGAGCCTGTGTGGACACTTGGTTGTATAGATTCTGCCAAGGCAGGGCCTTTGGGGCAGAGCCTCTGACAATCTAAAAATAGGAGTTCCTCAGTCAAAGACCACTGTCTCTTGTTGTCACTTACATTGACTTCCCTGTTATCTCCCTGAGCGTTTTGTTTTGCTATCATAGGACTACAGGTTCTGTTTAATACAGTTGGGCTGTGGGCCAGTAAGAGACTCTGACTGCTCATGGTCTATGAGAGGCTCTAAACTGCCAGCACTCAATAGAGGCAGAATATCTGCAACACGCCTGCCATTACCAATCAGTGAGGAGCTGAATAATCACTTCTCCGGAGATGTCCACGACCTAACATCCAGAACCTGCAAGTGTATTACCTTACAGAGTGAAAGAAACTTTGCAGATATAAATAAATTAAGGATCTTGTGATGGGGAGATTATCCTGGATTATCCGAGTTGATTATCCAGGTTGATTCAATGTAATCATAAGGGTCCTTATAAGGGGAATTCAAATCAAAATCAGGAAAAAAAGATGTGATGATAGAAGCAGAGGTGAATGGTGGGCTTTGAAAAGTGGAGGGAGGGGACATGAGCCATGGAATTAAAGTGTCTTTTAGAAACTGGAAAAGTCAAGGAAATATATTTCTCTTAGAGCTTCCAGAGTGTAGCCCTGTTGAACTCTTCTGTACTTGATGATAAGGGGTGTCGGTTTAAGTCACCTAGTCTGTGGTACTTTGCTATAGCAGCATTAATGTCACCTGCACACAGTCTAAAGTCAAATGTATGTGTTAGTACTGGGGCCAGAAGAAGAGTGTTAAGGGCCAAGAATCAGGGCTTCATGGTGAGATGTCCTGAATTTAAATCCTGGCAGGGCCATTTGCTAGCTTTATGATCTTGGGCATGTTGATTATATTTTATGCATCCTGAATTACTAATTTGTAGCTCAGGGAGCATACTAGCTTTCTTCAAGTGTTATTATGATTGAATAATAATAATGTATTCATTAAACCATCTTGGGCAATGACATCTGCATTATACATTAGCTTTATTCTCATTTCATTTCTTTTCTATCTGCCATTCAGTAAGAAGTATATTTTCCTGTATTACCCTATCTAGGCACTAGAATTTTCGCTAAAATTCTCAGTAGGGTAACCCCTGTCTTGGTTTTGCCTGACAGAGTTCTTAGTTTATGATTTGATAAATATAAGGGGGTTAGTTGAGAAAAATCATACCTATGTAATAAATTAAACCATTTCTAAATTTTCTACTGTATTTACGGTCTGACGAATGTGTACAACCACCAACCTCTCCTTTCTAGGCTTCCGATGTTCTGCTCCTGGATCATCTCCAACCTCACTGGTCCATCTTGGGAGTGCTGGTTACTTTATTTCTGGTATCTTAACTGATGAGGGGGGTGTAGAATTCTCTGACTTCTGAGCTGCAGGTGCTCAAAGTTCAGCCCTCAGGGCCTTGGTGCAGTGCAATTTCTATGTGGTTTGTGAAAATCCACCTGCAGAAGGTTCCCCATTTCCCCTGCACCATCCTCCTCCAGGGATTACCCACATTATTTCTGTTTCCTTCTTATGTGGGAGGAATTTTATTTGCATTCTCAGTTACAGGAGAGAAAGATGACACCTTTTTGTATCAGCCCTGTGTTTAAGACTGTTCAGTTCTCAAAAGCACTTTTCCTACTACTGCTTCAAGTCTTGATTGCAGAGGTGCTTTAGTAATACTACCCTAGACCTGAGTTAATTTGGTTTCTGCCATTCAGGCTCCCTAGATATGGATCTCAAAACAGGTCACTTTCTCATAACTGAAGGAATAAATCTAACACAGTATTAGGTTAGCGTTGAGAAGTGAAGAGAGAGAAAATTCAAAAAACAAGTCACAGGCAAGCGTTCAACACTCAATGCTGAGATCATAGGAGCCTGAGACAGGGCAGAAACCTTCTGAAATCATCCACAAAGATGTGAAAAACTATGAAGTGGTGTGAAATGATAGTATTATGAAAGCAGTTAAACATATCCAGGTCCGTCCATAAAAGAATATGACTCTTCCCCTAACAGCAGATATGAGAAATGAGTTTAGAGACAAAAGTAACAAAAGTTTATCATAACCTATAGGGTCTTCCTTCTGAATTCTAAACACTAAGAGTGAGAAAAGAAGGAGTAAAACATATGGTGATCCAGAAATCTATGTTAATACTGATAAAGCTGAAATGGAAGGACGTGGCATGAATCTATCAGCAAGTGGGCTTCCCGACCTTGATCATGTTTTACTGATTCATCCACCCCAGCATAGGCAGTGCCAAATGCTCCAGCTCTGCCTGTGTAGGGGTCACCCCTGTAGGGATTGTGACATGGAGGAGCAGGGTCAATCATGTGGTCCCTGTGAGCACTTTGCCACCAAACAAAAGGAACTATGTTACGTGTATTAATTCTCCTGCGGCTGCTGTAACAAACTGGGAGGGTAGGTGACTAAAACAACAGAAATCTCTTCTCCCACAGATCTAGAGGGCCAGAAGTCCAAAATCAAGGTGTCAGTAGAGTTACACTCCCTCTGAAGGTTCTAGGAGGAAATCCTTCCTTGCCTTTTCCAGCTTCTGGTGGCTCCGGACGTTCCTTGGTTTGTGGTCGCATTATTCTAATCTCTGCCTCCATCCTCACGTGGAATGTTACATCACCTTATTTTCTGTTTCTTTGTCAAATCTCCTTCTGCTTTTCTTTTACAGGACACTTGTCATTGGATTTAGGACCAACTCTAAATCCAGGATATTCTCATCTCAAGATTGGCAGAAACCTCTTTGCTAAATAAGATCACATTCATAGGTTTCTGGGATTAGGATTTGGACATATCTTTTGGGGGGGGACACTATTCAACCCACTACACTGCACATACCCATTCCTTCTTCCAAACTCCCACCAAGGAAGGTCCATCCTCTTTCCCAGAAGAATATCAGGGGAGGGGGAGAATGTGGATGAGGCCATAGATTAACCAAAGGGGTCCACCAACAAGAAAGTCCACATCAGGCATGGGGATATTTCCTCCTAATAGTACCAAACTAATAAAAAAACTTAACGTGCCAGTACTACCACAAGCCAACTGCAGTTATTAACTCATTTAATCCTCCCAACAACTCTACTTTTATTATTCTCATTTCATAGGTGAGGAAATTGAAACTCAAGATATTAAACTACTTGCCAGAGGTCATGCACAAAGCAAATGGTTCAGATGTGATGGTTGCTGAGGCTACTCTGAGACCCTACACCTTCTGGCCTCTGACCTCTCATGTCATCTTGTATACCTGCCATCTGTACAATAATGAGGCCCAACCTGACAATACAAACTTCTCTGGAAGAATTATGGTCATTGAAGCACTGAGCTAAATGTACAATGGTCAAGAAATGGTTGAGTAAATTACTGTCTTTTCATCTGATAGGATATTCTTCAACAAATTTAAAATCTTGTTTTTTGGGTTTTGTTTTTTTTTTTAACATCTTTATTGGAGTATAATTGCTTGACAATGGTGTGTTAGTTTCTGCTTTATAACACAGTGAATCAGTTATACATATGCATATGTTCCCATATCTCTTCCCTCTTGTGTCTCCCTCCCTCCCACCCTCCCTATCCCACCCCTCTATAAAATCATGGTTTTGAAGATTTTTAGTGATAGCCTAAAATATTCATGAAACAATGTTAAAAGAAAATATCGGAATATATATAATTTAAAAATATCAGATTGTATATCTACAAATAATATATTCATAGAAAAATAAGACAGAAAAATAAGATTAAAATGTTAACATTGGTTGTCTCTGGGTTGGAAATTTCGTGTTTTCTGTCATTTCTTTTGCATTTTTCAGATCATGTATAATAAGCATATATTGTTTTTACAGTAAGGTAAAATCATGACTGCTATTGATTTGGGTTGAAGAAAAATAATTTGAATTGGTCTCAGGAACTGATAGATAAAAAGAAACTACGAAACAATGAAAAGTCCCCATTTATGGGCCTGTGGAGGAGCATAAGGAAGAGAAACGTTAGGTTCTGAAGGATCTGGGTTAGAAGGAGCCAGAAAAGGGCGTTCAGGGGTGGTGGTTTTATGTGTGGGGTGCGGGGATGAGGGAATATGCCACAAACCACACAGAAGCCTCAGAAGCCTCCCAGTAACGAGAGTGTCAGTGTTTTTTCTGGCTGAAACTCATAACGACTTCAGAGAGGCCGGGAAGATGGCTCAGCATTTTGCATGACAATAGCCCATGCTTAATTTTGTTCGCAAAGGTTTTATATGTTCCGAATGGGAACACTGAACTGAGCTAGGTACCTACCTCTCCACTACACAACCTCACTTGGGAGCACTTTTGTCAGGCTGCCTCAGAGGGACATGATTCCTCAAGCTCAGCCCTTAGGAAAGCACCTTTGGATCATGCAGCAGCCTCCCCTACAGAATTTTAAGGCTGGATCGAAGGCAGTTTCCACTCCAAAGCACATTGCCAACAGTCTCATAAAGAACCTGAACTCACTGCAACTTAAGTGAAAAGGAAGTGGTACTGATGCACATGGACCAGGACTAGTCCAGTATTCAGAAGACCATGGAGCCTTCCGGACCTAAGGTTGTGCCAGGGACCTGCATGGTTTCATTCACTGTCTCAGGGTGACCCCACATTCTACATGTGCTCCAGGTTCCTCTTGCTGCCAGCTGGCTTTTCTGGCCCTTCCTTCATTTCTCTGTTTCATAGACTACTCATTATTTTGTCTCACTCAGGATCCAGCATGTGCCCTCTAACCTCTCACTCTGCTGTGGCTTTGAGCAGCCACTTCTTTGCTAAGGCTGCTTTTGTTCAGAATTTCTGTTTGCATTGCAGAGAGGAAAAGAATTGGATTCACTCAACCTGACTTTCCACTTAAATGCAAGGTAACAGGGCACTGGTTTGGCTAGGGATTGGCTGACCTGGCCAAAACCCACTTCTTCAGGTCCTGTGGGTGGTCAATTGCCTTTCAAAGGGGGATGGAAGGCACTGTGATCAATGTGTCTCCTATACAGTTTATGAAGGAAAGACCACTTTCCTTAAGAAATAGTGTCTACCTTGCAGGTGCTTAAAGCAAAATGGATTCCCTGGTCAGCAATCCAACATGGATCTTTTGACCAAAAGGAAAGGAAAAGACAGGAAATCCTGTCATCTATGGAGAGTTTATTTCAAAATATGAGAAGAGGGGTCAGACAAGTCAGGGAAAAAAGCCTAACAGTGTTTCCTTTAGCTTATAGCGTTAAGAAAAATGGTCAGGTTTTTAACATTGATACATCCCCTTTCAAGGACTAAATAATTATTTTCATAATAAATACACAATATAGTTCTTACATGGTAAATTATCTTGAAGTGTTGTCTTAGGGAAGCCTCTAAAGAAAGTCTACTTTGACCTTATGTTAGCTTGGTGCATCTCTCTACTGATTACCAAGTTGTGGCTCCAGAAATTTCAGACAGAGTTGGCCTAATTGGGGATACTGCACATGAAAATGAACTGCACAGCTGGGCCCCTCAAAACTGCCTGGGCTAATTAACAGGAAGTAGCTTTGAACTTTTTGCTCTGTTGGGTTTCCTGGTATTATAAATCACTGGATCAAGTCCAAAAGCAGCTAGAAGGACCCAAGAGTTAGAGGACATATCTCCCAGGAGCGTGCACTATGAAGAGTGGGAGGACAAAGGCTGTTGCTATTACAGGCACAGAGGACTTTGAATTAAAAAAAAAAATTATAGCTCGTGTGTAAGCCAGGGGGTAAGGTGGTACTATTTAGCTCAGTGAAGACCACATGGATTATACATACTTGGCTTCAGCTCAAGTCAGTTAAGACGGATTTGAGAAAAGATTATGGATGTTCTGAAGGCACAAAACCATTTGCTTCCATCTCCCAACTTCCATTTGATTCTAGGACTGAATCTAATCCTGGTTATGCCACTTGCTGGCTGCCAATTAACCTCTGTAATCTTCATCTTTTATCATCTATAAAATGGGTTCATTCATACCTACCTTTTCTACTTTGTATGGCTGTTGTATATTTCAAATGACATGGTAAGCTTTTCAATATGCTATTTTCCTAGGTGTGCCAGTTATCCACTGTGATGTAACTAAATGTTCCAAAACTTAGTGGTTTAAAACAACAATTTATTATGATCCTCCATGGTTCTGTGGACCACTGGGGTCATTTGAACTGTTTTGCTTGAATTCTCTCATGGGATCACAAACAGGTGACAGCTGGGGCTGGAGTCTGACAGCTGGGCTGAAACACCTGGGGCTGGTCAACTTTCTCTCCTTCCACATGGCCTCTCTACATGCCTACCTCGAACGTATTCCCAGCATGGAGGCTTAACGTAGTCAGTTTAACATAGTGGCTGGCTTCTCCAGAATGAGTGCTTTAAGAGACATGAGATGATGTTGCAAGCTTTTTAAGTCATAGCCTCAATAGTCCCAAAATGTCACTTCTGCCATGTTACTTTGATTAATCAAGTCATGGCAGCCCGCCCAGAATATAGGGGATGGAAAGTACACTCTGCTTTCATGTCAGTTGCAGTATCCATATATAGGGAGGGAAAGATTTTTTAGCACTGTCTTTGGAGACCATTAAGCACACCCTTTCTACGTTTCTCCTAATTTCTCCTCCATCCATCCATGCACCCACCTATTCATGTATTAAACACAAATTTAAAGCCTATTATGAGTCTATCTCTACATGGGTGTTGGTGACACAATGTCAGAAAGATAGGTACTACTATCCTTGAACCTCATAAAGATGATAGATTAGTGGGGGAGACAGGGATACTAACAAATAATTAAATATATGGTTTCAAACCAGGATAGGCATAACTGGTCGAAACACAGTATAGGACTGATAGGACTTATCTGGATTGATGTACATCACAAAAGTTCTCTTTGAGAAAAAGTCACTAAGAATGAGTGGAAGTTGGTCAGGAGAGGAGTGAAGGAAGAACTTTCTATGCAGGAAGAGCAACATGAAACTATTCAGCCTTTGCTCAGATGTTACTGCATGAACAAGTCTTTTTCTTCTTAAACTGTAATTCATATTAACCCTTCTTGGGTCCTCTTCTTCCTTTCTCTGCATGATTTTTCACTGTGGCACTTAACACAGCTAATGCACTATGTACTTCATTTATTTCCAGGCTTATTTATTATCTTTCTCACTGACCAAAATGTAATTTCCATGAAAGTGGAGATATTTTTCTACTTTGTTCCCTGTTGCATCTAGAACAGTGCATAGTACATAATAAGCAGTCAAAATATTTATTGAATAAATGCATAACGTCTTCAGTCTCTCTACTCAAATTTTTTATTGTATTTCATTGACTACAAGACAATTTATACCAATATTCTATTTGCTGTACACCAAGAGCACTGGACAGATTTTGAGCAACTTAGGTTCTATTCCTTTTCCTCCTTCTAACTTCCTGTTAGACTTTGGGCAAATTGCTCAGAGGTCTTCTACTGATTCCTTCATCCTTAGAATAAAGATGTTAACTTCTGTTGTCTCTTTCTATTCTAAGTGACCATATTTCTTTGATTTTTGTACAGTGAAATTGTTACAAAGGGACCAAAGACTTAATTCAATTGACCTAATTCGCAAAAGAGTTGGCTGAGGCCAGGATTGGGGAGGCAACAAAGAAGATTCTTGGGGGAATCAGGGCTTACAAGGTGTGTTTTCTTCTTTATAAGGAGAGAAAAAGAAGAAACACAACTTTCCGTCTGAGACTTGAATACTAAGGAGTAACACAAAAGATTCATCAAACACTTTTTATGACTGACGAGCATGTGGTTTGGTCTGAACTGATCTGGCTCAGTTAACTCAGAGGAAAGAATTTCTACTATGGGTTTGGAGGAAAGAATCAGGACATTTAGCCTGGGAGGTGGGAGAAGCCATCCTAGCAGCTCACTTCTCTTCCTGCCTTTAAGGCAGCTTAACCAGTTGGTCATGCCATGAGCAGCATGGTAGAGGGGCCACATCCATGGAAAACACAGGAGTAAAACCCCTTATCTCTGCAGTGTGCTTTGTGGGAAGGCATGACAGTAGGACTAAGGCACAAGGAGTATTTGTTACGGGTACGAAAGCTTCATACCCAATAGTGAGGAGCATCAGGACCATTTCACAGTGAGTTGCATACCAAAAGATAGTGGTGAGTCACCTCAAGGGAATCAGAAGTTACTGTTAACTTAGACCCAAACTGATGGCTGGGAAAAGATGAACTCTTCTTAGTCTTAGGCATAAACATGCACATTTATTCTGATGGCCAGGAAATAACTTAGACATTTGCAAGTCCTTCTTTGGGACTGAGGCACTGAGGACAGTTTTTAACGTGTGAATATGTTACCTGGGTTTTCTTAGAAGCAGACCCTGAGACAAAGATTCAAGTACAAGTTTTTATTTGGGGTTGATTCCGGGTGAATGAGACAGGGAAGAATTCTAATGTGATATCAAAGAGATTAGTGCTAAGCAAGTGACCACAGAGGCAACTGGAGCTTAATTTTTCTAGGAAACTCTGGGTGCCAGAATAGAATGCATGTCTCAGAGTCATCCTAGACAAGGGGGGAGGTGCTGTGGGTTCATACACCAGTTCCATCCAATCATTTGTTGAGGTGTACTCCCAGAGAGAGGGTGACACATACACTTATGGCACTTTAAGACCATTGTGTGTATGACAATGCACAGAGTGGCTACTGGAGACCTGAGGGAGGCTCAGGTAAATGTATGTGGGTGCTGATATTTGGAAATGTTATGGGATTGACTAGAATGGTAAGGATGGAGTGGATATAGGTGGCACATGGTAGCCTCTGCTCCATCTGGCTTGGGATCAAATGTCATAAACAAGTACCAGTTATTAATAGCTTCTTTAGAATTAATTAACAGAATAAAAAAAGAGATTTTTTTTTTTTTTTACCCATCAGGAATATGAGGGGATGGCATGTAAGATAGGTAAAAATTGCTAAGAGGAAGAAAGTAGTATGGAAAAGTTACTGTGATCCTAGGGCAGAACAAAGATTGGAATGTTCTGAGGGGAAGAGAGAGGGCCAACAAACTGCATGCTTTGTGTCCCCAGTAACAGATATCATAGATAAATGTTAACTCTTCGCATTGTAAGATTTAAGACTATTCAAGAGAGTTCAAAGAATAGAGATTCTTACTGAAATCCAAGAACTGAAAAGATGGTAGGAAGGGCTTTCTCTGAGCCTAGAGCCACAACACGGCTCTTTAGACAAAAGACTCACTCCAGAGACCCCAGCATTTTAATTCCTGGATCATTTCTCAGGTGCTCAGCATTAACATAACCAGGTACAACATCCTCTAATATACCCACTTATTTCTATCTCTTCTTGTTTCTTTGACAGCTTTTGTTCAAAGGCTAAAACATTATAGAATTTAATGAGTCCCAAGCAAATCAACACAAATAAAACAACACCAAAGTATATCATTGTCAAATAGCTAAAAGCTAAGATAAAGAGAGATTCTTAAAATTAGCCTTTGGAAAAAAACTATACATTAAAACAGAGGGACATTAATAATAATGGCTACTTTCTCAGTAGAAACAATGTAAGGCAGAAGATGGTAGAATGCCAACTTTAAAGTACTAAAAAAAAGCAAAAACTTTCCAACTATAATTCTATGTCAAGAAAAACTGTTTAAAAAGTCATTTTTGGATAAACAAAAATTGAGGGAATTCATCACTAGCAAACATTCACTACAAGAAATGCCAAAGGATATTTGTATTGGAAGTCCTAGCCAGTGCAGCAGGGCAAGAAAAAGTAAAGATGAAAGACATAAAGATTGAGATATGAGAAACAAAACTGTCTTTTGATGACCTGATTGTGTGTTGCAAAATCCAAAGGAAACTACAAAAACCCTGAGACCTAATAAGTGAATTAAGAACAATCTCAGAATACATAGTCAACACGCACAACTCAGATCTATTTCTTCATAACTGCAACAAACACTTGGAAACATTTTTTTAAAAATATTTTAAATTTTAATTTATTTTTAAATATAAATTTTATGTATTTAAGTTGTATAACATGATGATTTGATATACATATACGTACTGAAGTGATTACTACAGTTAAGCTACTTAACATATCATCTTCACATAGTTACCATTTGTGCATGTGTGTGCGTGTGATAAGAGTACACAATTTGAGGAAGGAGAATGGAGTTGGAGGCTTCATATTTCCTGATTTCAAATTATATTACAAAACGGTAATATTCAAAATAGTATGGCACTGGCATAAAAATAGACAGATAGACTAATGAAACAGAATAGAGAGCCTAGAAATCAACCAAGCACAAATGGGCAACTGATTTTTGACAAGGATGCCAAGAATACACAATAAGGAAAGGATAATCTCTTCAATAAATGCTGTTAGGAGAACCAGATATCCATATGCAACAAAATGAAATTGGACATTTATCTTGTATCATACACAAAAATAAAACCAAAATAGATTAATAAAACTTAAATGTAAAACCTGAAACTCTAAAACTCCTAGAAGAAAACATAGGGAAAAATCTCCTTGACATTGGTTTTGGTAATGACTTTTGGATATGAAACCAAAAGCTTGGAACAAAAAGAAAAAGAAACAAGTGGAACTATATAAAACTAAAAAGTCTCTACATAGCAAAGGAAACAATCAACAAAATGAAAAGACAACTTATGAATTGGGAGAAAATATTTATAAACCATATAAGGGGTTTGTATTTGAAATTTTTAAAAAAGTAATACTATTTAAGTCAGACCTAAAAACATAAAATATCTAGGAATAAATGTAATGAAAGATGAACAAGATTTATGTGCTTAAGACCAGAAATTATTGCTAAAAGATAGTTTTAAAGACATACCTAAATTAATGATGATAAGTATGTTCATGGGATGGAAGATTCAATACAGATGTCAATCTTCTCAAAATTAATATATAGATTCATTGCAGTTCCAATTCAATTTTCATGGAATTTTTGTAAAGTTGACAAGCTTACACTAAAATTTATCTTGAAAAAGAACAAGGTAAAAGAACACACACTATTTGATTTTAAGACATCATAAAGACACAATAATTAAGACATGTTATGAAAATAAACACAGGCAAATAAATCAAAGGAACACAATAGAAAGCACAGAAATAGACCGGATATAGCTTCCAGAAATATACTGCCAAATGACCTTTTATTAAGATGCCAAAACAATTCAGTGGAGAATGGAGAATGTTTTCAATAATAGTGCTAGAAAACATGAACCTCTCTATGAAAAAATATGAGTCTCTAACCATACCTCACATCATATACATAAATCACAGCCCTAAGTGTAAAAGCTAATACTCTAAAGTTCCTAGAAGAAGATATAGGAAAATATCTTTGAGCTGTTGATATAGGCAGTTTTTTTAGGATTCAAGAAGCAATACTTTTAAAAGAGAAGAAAATCAGTTGACACACTGGACTTCATAATAAATGAAAACTTCATCAAAAGTCAACTTTGAAAATGAAAAGGCAAGCCAAAGATTGGAAGAAACAGTTTATAATCATATATTTGTCAATGATCCTGTATCCTTAATATATAAAGAACTCTTACAGCTCAGTTATAAAAAGAGAAAAACCTTAAAAATAGTGAGCAAAAAGACTTGGGCAGATATTTCACAAAAGGAGAAATACTAATGTTTGATAAGCACATGAAATATATTCATTAAGTTTAGGGATTAGGAAAGTACAAATTAAAGCCACAATGATATATCATTATACACCAATTAGAATGGCTAAAATTTTAAAGATTAACATTTAAAATTTTGGACAGAATGCAGAGAAACTGCAACTCTGATACACTGCTAGTGGGAGTGTAAAATGGCACACTTTGGAAAACTGTATGGCAATTTCCTATAATGTTAAATTTACACCAACTTTGTAATCATAAATTTCTCCCACAGGTTTTTATCCAAAAGAAATAAAATATATGTCTATAAGAGAGGTGTATACAAGAATCGTGATTGCAGCATTATTCATAAAAGCAAAAATACTACAAACAACCCAAAGGTCCTGCAACAGAAAAGTGGATGAACATAATGTACAAATGCAAACAAAGTGAATGGATAACAACAAAGAAACACAGACACAAAAGAGTTATACTATATGCTTCATTTTATATGAAGTTCAAGAACAGGTAAACGTAATCTATGGTGATAGAAATCAAGTAAATCGTTGCCTCTGTAAGTGGGCTGGGGATGGGGTCCTGGGTCACTGGTGGGTTTGAATGGAAAGGGACATGACGGAAGTTTCTAGGAGACAATGAAAACGTCCTATATATTGATTGTGGCTGTGGTTACAGGAGTGTATACATTTATCAAAATGTATCAAATTGTACACTTCAAGTTCCATGCATTTTATTGACAGTATTAATACTTCAATTACACACACACACACACACACACACACACGTATATATATATATATATATATATATATATTTGAAAAATAAGCAAGCAAAGCAAAGCAAAAAAGCCAGCAGTCATATTCAATGACACTGATATGAGTATGCATTTAGAAAATTTCACTCGCCTTGCCCATTTCTGTATGACCAGAGATGCTACGATTGTGGCTAACTTTCCAGAATTATTTATATGTGCTTATCAAGTAGATAAGGCATAGGTGGGTTTTCAACTAGAACACCTGACATATACTGGCTGATAACCAGAGCTATGAAAATGCCTTTCAGAATAGACATTGAGAAAAGAAACAGGCAAGAACAATTCCCCTGTGGTGTAGTGTGACAATCACTCAGTTGGGTTTTTCCTTCTCCAGTTGCTTTTTCCTGCAGAAGTCACATTAAGAGGCATCTGGTAGGGGGAGTCAGGAGTGTCAAAGTCGAAACCCAGTGGGTCTCATCCTGCTTTCCCTTTTTGGCAGCCTTGGCAGAAATGCAAAGCCCTCTGGATCAGTGGGGGCTGGGCAAGGGAGGTAGGTGGAAGCCACCATGGGGGTGGAATTACAAAGAAACAGCCTAAATATTTTACTTGTCATAAGCTAAAATCTTTTGCCAGTTCTTGGACTTGCTGTTTAAATGAGGGCAAATATGGATGCCTATTTCCTTAGCACAGCTTAACCTGGGTCCCACGTGCTCCAGTTGGAGACACTGATAGCTCTGAAAAGCTGTCTTTTATATATTTGTTGTTTGCTGGGAGGCTGCACCTTTACTGGAGTTCAAGTGTAGCTCACTTTTCCAAGATAGTTCCTCTGCAGTCTTTTTGGGCTTGGTCTCCTCCGATGACACCGTCAAAGGCTCTATCCTCACCCACTGGTAGTGACATAGATCTCAGATTGCTTTGATGGAGCAGAGACTGAGATTTGAGTTTCACCTCTGGCCCCAATTCTATTTTCTCAAAAAATTTCTTGACTGTGAAATGATAGGTCATACCAAGGATCAGTAGATAGAAGAAAGAATAAGGCTTTTGGAAGAAATGGATCCAAAACCTGGTTCCATTGCTAAGTTGGGCAATGTCCAATTTTACCAATTGTCCAAGTGTTTCCACAATTTTCCAATGAAATTATCCATTCTCACGATTATCCAGTGGGTTTATCACAAGCTTCACAAGATTACGGTGAGAATTTAATTATATTTAAACATATATATATATATATATATATATATACATAAATAACAAACTGTCTCAAGTGATGTCATCTGGCATATTGTTGATGTTATATCCACCTTAGTTCCTACTGCGCCTCTTAGTTTTTTCTGCAGAAAAATCTTTGATATACTTAGTAACTGAAAAGATTTACTTGATTTCAAGAATGCTTCCCTACACTTCCAAAACACAAGTTCCTACACTCACTCACTCACGCATACACTTCAGTCCTTTATTAACTCATTCTATCTACACATTCCCAGGCAGGCCAAGAGCAGGTACAGAAGCCAAGAGCAGAAATTATATTTTTTTATTATGGAGACGGCTTAGGAATCATCATTCTCATCATCGTAACTTATGTTAATATATATATTTTCAAAACTCTCATCTTGCTTTCATATGGTTACATATGAACTGAATGATCATATAATTTTATGGAAACATCTGGATATTTTTGAGAGTAAAAAGGCATCATGATTTACCTAAGGCAACAATCGGGGATTGACCTGGGCACACTGGATGTAGGATCACCCTAAACGTGGTCTGAGATCTATTTTGAACAAGTATCAGTATTCATTATCAAATGGTGAAATTGAGAGTCAGGAAGGTGACATGCCTTACTCAATATCATCTGTGAGTGACAGAGTCAGAATTTAAATGCAGATATTCTGAAGGTGAAACCTGTGATTTTTGTAGGATAACAAAATTTATTTTAAAAACAGTGGTGGGAATGTCAGCAATTTTGTTCTGTTGGAATTTTGCTGTATTAAATGCTGGATTGGCTAGAATTCAAACACTTTTTCATATATAGCTTTTTGGCTTAGGCTTCATTGTAATTAGACTTAAGAAGCACAATAACTATATTTGCCCACTGGGGTGCTATTAAGTAACTGTACAGCATTATGGAAACGCAAATTTCCATAGCTAAATGTAATC
This sequence comes from Phocoena sinus, assembly GCF_008692025.1. Taxonomy (NCBI): domain Eukaryota; kingdom Metazoa; phylum Chordata; class Mammalia; order Artiodactyla; family Phocoenidae; genus Phocoena; species Phocoena sinus. Next base: position 39,149,895 of record NC_045767.1, read on the forward strand.
TTTGCTACTGAGTTGAAGTATAATCTCTTAGCCTGATACTTAAGGCCCATTATTATTAGACCAGAACTCCTTAACTCTTCTCTCCATGCTTCCACAGAGGAGGGAACTTCCACAATTTCCCTCCAGAGAGACAGTGTAAGGGGGAACGTTTCTTGTCTCTCTCTTCACTCTCTTCCTCACACCTCCTCAAAGGAGTTAATATGCCTGGAGAGATCCAGGACCTGTCTTCCAGGAGCAGGTGTGTGTTCCCAAGTAGGTTACCCATCCTGACAGCCCTATGGCCCTACAGGCATAATACTGAGGTTGCAAGATACAACCTCAAAAGTCCAGGGGGGTCAGGGGAAGAAAACTTTACTTTGGCCCCTGTTACAAAATTCCCCAGAGACCACTGAATGGGATGTTGTAGATAACTTGCAAAAATGTCTAGAATTGATATTTATGTCCCTTTTGACTAACTTCTTTCTATATGCATTGGCTTTATAAGCTAGAAACTTGGAGAAAAGGAAGAATAAAGGTATTGATACCATGAAGCCCATACAGCCACTCTAAGATATCTACCAGCGTTCTTTGTCATTGAGCCCATAAAATAACTTGTTATTCTTAAGCACAACATGGATTTTAAGTTCCTATAACTTTGCCACTCTTTTTCCTGAAATGACTATGGGCGCCACTAAGGCTAGTTTATTAGTTTCCCAGGGATGCTGAAACAAAATACCACAAACTGAGTGATACTTAAAACAACAGAAATTTATTTTCTTACAGCTCTGGAGACTAGAAGTCTGGGATCAAGATGGCAGCAGAGCCATTCTCCCTCTGAAGGTTCTAGAGGAGGATCTTTCTTTGCCTCTTGTTGGCTTCTGGTGGTTGCTGAGCATCTATGGTGCTTCTTAGCTTGTAGCTGCATCATTCCAATCTCTGCCTCCATTTTTTTAAACTTTTTATTTTATATTGGAGTATAGGTGATTATCAGTATGTTAGTTTCAGGTGTACAGCAAAATGATTCAGTTATACATATACATGCACCTATTCTTCTACTCTATAGCACAGGGAACTCTGTTCAGTATTATGGAACAACTTAAATGGGAAAAGAATCTGTCTCCACTGACACATGGCATTTTCCCCTGTGTATCTGTGTCTTCACACAACCTTCTTAGAAGGATACAAATTATTGGATTTAGGGTCTATTCTAAACCAGTAGGACCACATCTTAACTTGACTACATCTGCAAAGACCCTATTTCCAAGTAAGGTCACTCAGGTACTAGGAGTTAGGACATGAATGTGTCTTCTTGGAGGACACAATTCAACTCAGTACAGCTAGTATTTCTATTTGTATGTCAGATCCATTCTCTTCCCTTCTTTCCTAGAGTATCACTCCAACTATTCTCCCCTCTCTTCCTGCATCATCAGTTCTCTTACCCTCTCTCCAGGGCCTTCTTTATTAGAATACAGCATGTGGTTATTTCTTGTATATTTAAACAAACCAACAAACCTCTCTCTACCTCTGTGTTAGTCAGGATCCTCCAGAGAAACAGAACTAATAGGATGAGTATATCTATGTCTATGTCTATACCTCTATCTATCTATATCTATTTCTATCTATCTATCTATCTATCTATCTATCTATCTATCTATCTATCATCATCTATTGAGAGGTCTGTTTTAAGGAATTGTCTCACATGATTATGGAGGCTGAGAAATCCCAAGTTTTGTAGAATGAGTTATTGGTAAGCTGGAGACCCTGGAGAACTGATGGTATAGATTCAATTTCAAAGGCCGTCAAGCTCAAGAGCCAGGAAGAGCCAATGCTTCAGTTCAAGTTCCAAGGCAGGAAAAAGCCAAAGTCCCAGTTCAAAGACTGGCATACAAAAAGAATCGTTTTCCTCAGGGAAAGATCAGGGTTTTTCTGTTCTAGTCAGACCTTCAACTGATTGGATGAGGCCCACCTACAATAAGGAGAGCAATCCGCTTACATCAGTCTCTTGATTTAAATGTCGTCTCATCCAAATTACCTTTATAGAAACACCTTTAAAAATGTTTGAACAAATTTCTGTGCACCAATGGCCAAGACAAATTGACACACAAAATTAACCATCATACTATTCCTTCTCCTCACCATTTTTCTTCTCATCTATAAAGCAAAAATTCTCAATGATAATACTTTCTTCATCGCCGCAAATTGCTCTAATTCATGCCTGATCCCATTCCAGTTAGACTTCCCTCACAACTACAGAAAAAGCCTTTGTCAAGGACGGATTGCCTACACATCCTGAATCTTGTGGTCAATCTTAGTTGACATTCATTAGAGCAAGGATGCTTATTTGTTTTGTTCATTGTTTTATTTTTACTTCTTAGAAAAGTGACTAGCACATAGTAGGTCTTCAATTAGTATTTGTTGAATTCATAAATAACTCTTTCTTAACTTATCACTGGCATTCAACATATTTGAATTTTCAGTTCTTTAAATTGTGCCTCCCCTTGGCTTCCAAGCTTATCCTGGTTTTCTTCCCAATTTGCTGGATGTTCCCTTTCTATCTTTTTTTTTTTTGGTTCTTATTCATATCCCAGCCTCTTAGTTAAGAACATCCAAGGGCTCAGTCCCTGGTCTCCTTATTTTCTATTCCTCATTCCTGAGGGAGTTTCATCCCCCCCCGTAGCTGTTTTAATCCTATCCATGTGCTGATGACTCCAAATTGTGTGTCATCAGTTCTTTCTGGAACTCAAGAACTTTCCACTCAAGTGTTTCATTGATCTCAAGTTAAATATGACCGAATATGAGCTATCTTCTCTCAAAGATGCTTCTATTAATGCCCCACTTTTAGTCCATCAACAAATACTATCAGCTCTAACTTCAAAATACATTTAGGATTTGAACATTTCTCACAACTTCCATTGTTTACAGCCTGACTCACTCACTCACCTCCTCCAGTTTTTAATCAACTATCACTCTCAGTGAGGCTTCTCTGCCACCATATTTACAATCTCAAGTTTTTACTTCCTGAAAAATGATGAAAAGCCTTATCCACTGCCTTACCATATTTTTCACTGTTCTACTTATTACTAACTAGTATATTACATATACACATATAGATAGATAGATACACAACCTATAACATAGGCATGTGTGCCTATGTGAGCTATAGTCTGAATTTGTGTGTCTTCTCAAAATTCATATACTGAAATATTAACCTCCAAGATGATAGTATTAGGAGGTGGGACTTTGTGCTGTGAAGGGATTACTTATGAGAGCAGAGCCCTTATGGTTGGGATTAGTGCCCTTATAAAAGAGACCCAAGAGGGCTAGCTCATCCCCTCTGCTGTGTGAGGTTGAAGTAGAAGGCACCAACTAGGAAGCAGGCTCTCACAAGACAGCATGAGGGCCTTGATCTTGGACTTCACAACCTCCACACCTGTGAAGGCTGAAGAAATACATTTCTGTTCTTTATAAGCTACCCAGTTTATGGTATTTGCTATAGCAGCAGGAAGGGACTAAAGCAGTGTATAAACTTATTTTGTTTATTGTTTATGTCTACCATTAGAATGTAAGGTTCATTAGGGGTTACATTCTTTTGTTAATAACCATATTCATGACATCTAGAGCACTGGAACATTGTAATTGCTCAATAAATATACTTTGAATGAATACATGTCTTCCTATTCCTTTCAGGAAATCAAAGTCCTATCTCATCTATCAAGGTCATGCTTATATAATCACCTTTTTCCTAAAGACTTTGTTAGTCTTTTCAACTATAATTAGCCACTCAGTCCTCTGGCTTTCCAATAAACCTTGCTTTTTTATTTTATTGAATGACTTCTATGTCATTGACTCACATATGTTCTCTCATTTAGTACTTTATTCCAACCAGTAATACAATGCCTATGAACTTTCAACAAATGTTCTGAAAAAGATAAATAAATTCTCACTAAAGATTTGTAAGATGAAAATAATAATACCTAATGTAATGGAGAAAATGAGTTTCAATAACAGTAAGCATCTTGTAGAAGGTTTTATAGCTGGCAAATGAGACTGAGAATGAAAATCAAGGTCTTTGACTCTAATTCTAGTTCATTCTTCACTTCTGTATACTCTTTAAAATATGGGTCATAGTTTCCAACCTAGATGTAAGTGAACAAGTTTCTCACATAGACTGTCACACCAATGTACTTTATTCTATGGGAGAAATATTGAGCTACTTTACAACCTGGGAACAAAAGCTTGAAGTTTTGTATTGCTAAATCAAACCTTATATTACTCACCAGTTTAACTCTATGATTTTCTTGATAATCTTTTATTGTTATGAGAAGAAATAAAATTGGAAACAGTGAGTGTGGTAAAGAAGGGAAGGCTGCTACTGCCAGATGTCAAATCACCAAGAAATAGAAACAAAACAAAACAAATAACAATGATAACAAAAATAAGAGTAATAAGAGAGGTAAAAGGAAAGATCAACATTAAGAAAGTGGTAATAGAAAGAATGTTAAGAGAGAAAGCTAAGTCTTATGTATTTATCTAAAATGTAAGGGCAATTTTACAGTAGAATAACTGGCTTAAAATATTCTGGTTAATGGGGCAAAGGAATGTATAATACAATTTTTCAAAACAATCTCATCATGTTATCCTTTTACAGGTATGCATGTTTTTTTTATTGCTAACTCAGTTTGATCTGAACATAAATCAGATCTCAAGTTATGGCTAAAAATAATATAATTTAATTGTGTCTCAAAATCACTTTGGAGAGACTTCTACATCTGACAAAGTGGAGAAAAAAGGACAGAACTACCCTCTCTCCTAGAACAACCAACAATTAAAAAAAATACAATGGCTTTTGAGACACTGAACATCAGGCAAAGTAATCACTGAGAGAAAGAAAAGGAATGAAGTAAGTGCTATGCCTGCCTCAGCTACTGCAATGGGATATTTTCTATTTAGTAATTTATGTTGCCAGTGAGTTCAACACTGTGTCCTGTATATGTATCAATTTTACATATATACACTGAGCTTCTACCATGTAGAAGATACTGCTGTAAATATTTGGGGAAGAATGCATACAAGCCAGAAAGGTAATATGGCTACATATGTTTTTGTGTAGCGTTCCTAGCATAAGAGTGATCTGGCAAAGGTTCAAGTATGAGCAGAAATTTCACTGGTCTCCATACTCCAAAATGTGCCCTGGCCTGTGGGAGCTGCATCCATTCAGGGAGACCCTTCTTTTAATTCACAAAGGACTTACAGTCAGATCTTACAGATATGGTTTCTATTCTTAGTCAGCTTTCATTCTAGTGGCAGAGATGTATAATAGGCATATAAAGAGGACAACTATAAGAAATAAGTGCTATGCAGAGATAAAATACAGTAGTGAGAAAGAAACTCACTAAGAGACTACCTTATTTATTTGTTTACTAGTTTCCTAATTCTTTTTTGACATTTTTTTTGGTAACACATATGTTATAGAAGTCAAAGGGATGAAAGAAAATGTGGCAGAAAGTACTAGTTTACCTTCCCCTCCCTCATGCAAGTTTTCAGCTCACCATTTCTCCTCTTTAGAGATAACTAAGCTAATCAATTTCCTGTGCAGACTTCTATAGATATTCCATGCCTATGAAACCATGCATGTGACTGTTTTAAAATTTTCTCCACAAATAGTAATATACAAAATACATGGCTCTGCATCTAGATTTTCCCACTTAAAATATATATATAAAGATGTAGATCATTCCAAATCAGCATATAGAACTGTCTCATTCTTTTTAATGGTTGCTTAATATAACACAGAAGGAAAGGATCTGGATTTATTTGATTAGTTTTGCATTAATGGAGTTTTAGGTCATATCCAATTTGTTGTTACTAAAAAACAAAGCAGCATTGAATATTGTTGACCATATGTGAAAGTTTACCTGTAGAGCAAATTCCTAAAACTGAAATTGCTGAGTCATATTTTATTGGGGTTTTAATATAATAAGAATTTCTATTTTCCTGAAGTTGTACCAAAATAAGATTTTACCAGCAACCTATATAAGTGTTCCTTCATATGTATTATGAAACTTTTATATTTTTTGCCTATAAATTAAGTTTAAAAGTTATATTCATTGTAGTTTCATTTTAAGTTATACATTGAGGGTGATTACGTACTACTAGGTGCTTTTCTACCTTAAACAGCCAGTACACTCCCTTCTTTTATTTTTTTATTAGGTCCTTGGTAATATTTTTTGTCTTACTGAGCTTTAGGAGATCATCTCATGTTTAGGACATTAGCTTTTATTAAGTCTATGATATACTCTGTAAATATTTTCCCCAGTGTATCAATTTCCTCTTGATTTTTGTTTGTGGCAATTTTCCAGGCCAAATTTAAGATGTATTTTTATGTAGTCAAGTTTTTATACTGAGTAAAATGTGAAGCAAGGACATGAGAGGATCAATAGTACAAAGGATCTGGTTAATGGACTAGTGATCAGAGAAGGTACAAAGATCAATTATTGGGTAAGGGATCATTAGGTTGAATGAGCTGATAGATCAAGGTGGAGTACAGGGGGTAGGATGATGTCCTACTCAAGCTGTCAGAGGGATATCGGTGATGACAAGTTTAGGGCATGACCTTGGGAGTGGTGGCTGGGAGGAAGTGGATGATTGGAGATGCCCAGGGGGAAGAATGGAGAGAACTGTGTGTTAGAAAACATTCTTCTATGGACATGGAAGTGCCAGGTATATGGGTGGAAAGGTGGGAAGGAATAGTGACATGAAGTGTTGAAAGCAACATAAAAGAAATTAGTTTTTAAGTGCTCAGTAGCAAGAGGTTAAGAGGCCAGCATTTTATTTCATTTATTCATTTATTTCGTTATTTTAATCCTATCATGGTGTAGCAGCGTAAACACTGTGGATCAAGGACTGGGTGGAGTGTCAGAAAATAGGTCTCCTTTGTAAGACTCTTTCCTTCTAAGAGCCTCAGTATTCTCATTTGTAAAATTGGTCTGTTGGACTAAGTGAATTATACAATCATGTCTAGCTGTAATAGTCTATGAATTTACAGTGCCCTAGGCAGCATCACTACAGACTTATACCTTTCATATCAGACACATGACGGGGGCAGGCCTGAAACCCCAGCACACTCACCAAACTATCAGATGGGGTAGACCAGTTCTCCTGGTTGGCATGGGACCATCTTCTAAGCAAGGCTGGCTTCAAGGGAGCTTTTGAAATATTGACAGCCAAGTTGGACTAAAGCCCAGAATTGAAAAGAGATCAAAAGCCTAGCCTTAAATAAAACCAGCTGGGAACACAACTATTAAAAAAAGAAGTAACAAAAAACAAAACAAAACAAAACAAAAAACAGATACTGTAGGCTGGGACCTTATTTTAACATATAAAACACAAACACTGGAGGCTGAGAATCAGACCATTTGCCGAGCATTTGTAGAAGAGGTTGAGCAAGCATTTTGATTTGTGTAATGAGAACCGGCTGTTTAAACATGTTTAGTCTCATTAACCATGAGTAGGAAGAGATGTCTTTCTCTTGTGCTTGACAAGACTGTGGCAAATGTGTTTTTGAAAAAAAAAACAAAAAACTTGGAGGTGAAATGGATAAAGCTGTCTCCACATTATCTTATTTAATTTTCATAAGAAACCTTCAAAGATGAGGAAATAAATCTCAGAGTGGTATAGTGTGCTTCTAAGTAACTGAGGCTCAGAACATTTAAATATCTTGACCCAGTAAATGACCAAGCTGAAACCCTTAAAACTACAAAACTGGCAGCAAGAATGAGAAGTACAGTTTGGAGTCATGTTTGCAGAGAGGCTGGAGGAGGATGGACTCCTAGGGCAAAGTGATGGATCTAGAGAGAATAACTCAGCTTCAGCACTAGTGACATTGGATCCTCTGACATTTTAGGGTGTTTAGCAGCATCCCTGGATTAGTCAGTAGCACTCTTTCCCCCTGTGGTGACAACCAAAAATGTCTCCAGACATTACTAAATGTCCCCTGGGGAGGGGGCAGAATCACATCCTGCTGTAAACCAGCAAGCTGGGGAATGAAACAGCTCTGAGATGAAATGTGGTGGGGACTTGATGGCATTAAGAAGGAAGAAGTTTGGCGGCAAGAATAGAGTCCTAATGGAACCCTCCTACACTGTTGGTGGGAATTTAAATTGGTGCAGCCGCTATGGAGAACAGTAAAGAGGTTTCTTAAGAAACTAAAGATAGAGCTACGATATGATCCAGCAATTCCACCCCTGGGCATATATCCAGAGAAAAACATGGTTTGAAAGGATACATGCACCCCAATGTTCATTGCAGCGCTGTTTACAATAGTCAAGACATGGAAACAACCTAAGTGTCCATTGACAGATGAATGGATAAAGAAGATATGGTACATATATAAAATGGAATATTACTCAACCATTAAAGAGAATGAAATAATGCCATTTGCAGCAACATGTATGGACCTGGAGATTATCATGCTAAGTAAAGTAAGTCAGACAAAGGCAAATATCATATGATAACACATATGCATAATCTATAAAAGTGTTATAGGGCTTCCCTGGTGGCGCAGTGGTTGAGAGTCCGCCTGCCGATGCAGGGGACACGGGTTCGTGCCCCGGTCTGGGAAGATCCCACATGCCGCGGAGCGGCTGGGCCCGTGAGCCATGGCTGCTGAGCCTGCGCGTCCGGAGCCTGTCCTCCGCAACGGGAGAGGCCACAACAGTGAGAGGCCCGCGTAACGCATAAAAAAAAAAAAAAAAAAAAAAAAAAAAAGTGTTATAAATAAACTTATTTACAAAACAAAAACAGGCTCACAGACTTAGAGAAGGAACTTACGGTTACCAGGGGGAAGGGTGGGTGGGAGGGATAGACTGAGAGTTTGGGATTGACATGTACACACTACTATATTTAAAATAGATAACAAACATCTACTGTATAGCACAGGGAATGCTGCTCAATATTCTGTAATAACCTAAATGGGAAAAGAATTTTAAAAAGAATAGGTACATGTATATGTGTAACTGAATCACTTTTCTATACACCTGAAACTAACACAACATTGCTAATCAACTATGCTCCAATATAAGATAAAAATTAAAAAAAAATTGACACAGGAAAATGCTAATATTATACCAATTTAAAAAACCCAGGTTTTCACAAGTTTTGCATCTGGGAGGTTTTGCTTAATTTATTACCCATTAGAGCAGGCCTTGCTTTATGAGGACATATGAGTAACTGTGGCAATGCATAAAATAAGTAGCTGGTGCATGCCGTAGGTTTCTGGGGTGGACAGAAGCAGAGACTTCCCACTAAAATCACAAAGAGGAGACACAAAGGCCAGAGGATGCTAAGGCCTGGATGGAGAGCTGATGTTCAAAATTACCCTGGGGTAGGGTGAGGCAGGGGCTTGTCAGGAGAAGCATCATATCTCTCAGGGTACAAAGGAAATAAATGGCATGTTGAAATTAGGCTAACTCAAACAATGTTACCTAAAAGGAGATTAATTTCAGGTGGGTGTGTGGTGTAGGGAACTACAAAGGATAGTGCAAACACCCAAGCTCACAGCAGTGGCCCTGAAGGGACGAGGAGAAGGGGGCTTACTGGAATCTGGAAAGCCAGAGAGAGTTTGTGTATAGAGCAGGCTGACTCAGGAGGGGCAGTGACCTGGAAGGGGACATGGATATTTTGAAGTGACCTCACTGGGAGGAATCCAGCGGAAGAAATACTCTGACTTGTCTCTCTTCATTCCCTTCAGTCGCCCTCTGAGGCTCCCTATTGGAGCCTCACGAGAGACAGTCGATGTTGTCCAAGAGGTCAGCCTCCCATATCAAGAGCCAAGTGGGTCTGGATGGGCAAATGGAAGATACCAGCAGTGACCAGGTCAGAGAATGTACCTGGTACAGGAGGTGTTTAAGTAAGTAAGAAGGGGGTTGGGTGATTTGGGGCTAATATTTATAGCTTGTCTTATGTGCCGAGCATGAGCCCAGTGCTTGCTTTGCCAAATGTGAAATGCTGTCAGGGGTGAAGAAAAACCTGGTCTATTTCATTTTAACTGAAGTTTGTTCTTTAATTTATAAAAATGAATGCACCCAAAATGGTAGAACTCCAAGTATTGATTGGTTAGGATTGCATCTGTGGACAGATTGTGAAAATCCTCAAATAACCCTGAGCCATGTGTTTGCATGTATGTATTAAACATTTACAGAAAGACTTAGCCCATTCATTTAAAAGTAATTATAAGCAAACCTCTAATGAACACCTACTATGTGTCAGCCTCTGTGCCTGTGGTGAGAGGTTTACAAATGCATATGCTGTGGTTATAGTGAAAATAGTCAAAGCCCAGTGCAAGATACTCAAACCAATAACGTCCATGAATTTAACGCTACTTTAGTAGAGGTTTGTACAAGAGAGAAGACTCAAGTATATCTGAAACTGCAGATGCCAAATATGTTGTTTGCACGGCTAAGAATACTATTAATGTGGTCTCTGAATGGACCCTGTGTCCATTTGGGAATGATTCTACTCCACTAGAGGTTTATCCCTTGATTTTGGAAAATTGAGTAGACTTAATAACATGAAGAGGCCAAAAGACATTTCACTTGACCCCAAGAGATAACTTTTATTCTTAAATCATAAATGCAGACAATCTGGAAAGGCTTAAAAAGGATTATTTCTTTTTATTTATTTACACAGTCATCATCATCATTATTATTGCCACATTTAATATTTATTGAATGTCAAGCAATCTTGGGCTAAGAATAGAGTAGAATAAAGGAGAAAGCTAGTGGATTGACATACAAAATGAGTCTCCAAAATGGAAACTGTGAGATTCATGTGCGATGAGTAGATGTATGCTCAAGGGTGAGAATTGGATTCAGGACAAGAGTAGAATGAACAAATGGGTTTAGATTCTATTGTGGATGATATTGCTCTAGTTGGATACCTTTTGGGGGATAATTGCATTTCTCCATAAAGAGCCAGTGTGTTTTAAGCCAATCTCTGTCTAACAAAATGGTTATTATATACTTGCACTTTGTCCAGGATCTCAGACTAGTTTTATACAAGATAAAGCAAATATCTGTTTCTCAGAGAGGAAGGTAACGATATCATGAGCAGACACAGAAGGCAGAGAATAAAATAGTGGCTTTGAGTGTGATTTAGTTACTTATGTTTTAAGTTTCTAAAAAAAGAGAGAAAGAAAGAAAAAAAAGAAAAGAGGAGAGAAGCATAAACAAAGGAAGCTCAGTTCTCACTCACCATGCTGGTAAATGAGAGCTGGTATATCTTCACTGAAGATGTCTTATTTCAGAGGTTTAGGCAAAACAGAATGAAATACAGAAAAAAAAATGTGTGATAAATTTCAGGAAATTTAATTTTTAAAAAAGCCCTCAGATTAATTTGCCTTCACAATGTGCAAAATTTATACCTGTACTCTTCACCAAACTCTGAATGGGGTTACACTACATGTAGTAGTCCTCTGTTGGTTGCCCCAGCAGTTTCAATTTCCTTATTTTTTCTATTGGTAACACCTTGATTTCCACTTGGGGACCCATGTAGCTTTACAGAAGCTGACTCCACATCTGTCTCTAAGAGTCAGGCATTGTATTTGGCTGACATTTGATTTAGGAATGGAGATGTGATCTAAGCTAGTGCAATTAGGGTTAGAGTTGGAACTCTTGCATGAGCTTCTGGGACACAGGGGCCCTCTCTGCCTCTAAAGGTTGTAGGTTGTAGAAATGAGGCTTGGAATTGCCATAGCCAGTAATAGTAGAAGCCAGCCTGGGGATGAAACCACAGTAGAAGGCAGAGTTCAGTGTTTCTAAGAGAAAGGAAGCTGAAATCTTGATAACGTTGTAAACCTCTGAAACAAACTATACCTGAAACCCTTCTAATCTTTATGGTTCTAAGTAGCATAAGTTAAAAATTATTTTTATTTCTTATTTATTTTTATGGTACGCGGGCCTCTCCCGTTGTGGAGCACAGAATCCGTACGCGCAGGCTCAGTGGCCATGGCTCACAGGCCCAGCTGCTCTGCGGCATGTGGGATCTTCCCGATCGGGGCACGAACCCGTGTTTCCTGCATTGGCAGGCGGACTCTCAACCACTGCGCCACCAGGGAAGCCCTAGTTCTTAGTTAATTTTGATGTGTCTTTATTAGTAATAACTAAAGCAATTCTAACCAATATACGTTTAGAAATGGTGACTCTTTCTGTGCAGACGTCCCAATGTACCTGACCCTGTGCTAATTACTGAAAGTTACAGGGAATTACAAATTCTCCAAGTCCTTTCTCCCCTCTTTCGTCCAAAAAGTTGAAAAATTCCTATTTACCCTTTATGGCTCAGTTCAACCCCCTCTCCTATGTGAATTAGCCCAATCTTGCTCTGACCTTAATAAAATGAATCATTTCTTCTTTGCATTCACATCATTATAATTCACATGTAGTACTCACCACATTGTCTTTTGGTTGGTCACTTACATGATTATCTTCTCACAATATTATAAGTCTCTGAATCCTGAGTGCCTGGAACAGAACCTTGTCCATAGTACTTGCCCAGTTTCATTCATTCCTCCATCCTTTCTAGACTGTCAGACATTGTACCAGAAGCTCGCAATTCAAAGATCAATGTTCTCATCTTGGCTTTTAAAGAGACTGCAGTCTAAAAATATACAATTTTCGGGGGTGTTGTACATTTCTAGTAGTTTATATATTATTTGTTTCTGCATACAATAAGAAAACACAACTGCAATATATAACTTTATTTTTATTTATAAATTATATAAAGGTACTACTGTGCTAATATATTACTCCTATTACAAAATTTAAAGTAAACATTAGAGGAGCTAAAAGGAAGCATAAATCAAAGGCTTACTAATTTACTGCTTCATTCTAATGGATTGCCTTGTGTACACCATGGATCCCCACCCTATGATGAAGACCACTGGCCCATTAGCTCAGAAATCAGTGGGAGACAGAAAAGTTCCAACCTGTGAGGCTTGTCCAGTACTGAAGGGAGGAAATGGAAGATGTACCCCCAGTACTCTGAGCCCGAGGCTTCTGGGATGGTGAGAAGAGCTATTCAGATGTCTTTACTTCTCAACTTTCATGCTCTCAGGCTTCAGAGAAAGGAAAGGCTTGAGTTTCCCCCCCACCCTACCCCCAGAAAAACATCATGTTTCCCCTCCCAGCCCACAGAAAGCAGGCTTCCTGTGGGGACTAAAGGCAAGTCCTCCAGTGAGGATTAATCCTGTTGTTTCCTCAGCATTCTGCTTGCACGGTTCCTGGCAATACAGAGTGCAGGATGTGTCTGGAATTCTACACTGCCAAAACAAGGGTCTTTTCTAACTTAGTCACTAGCTCTATGTCTATCACCCGTATTCAACACAAAGGGCTTGACTTTAACCTTGACGCCAAGAGATCTTTATTAGCTCCCTGACTCCCAATGTCTCCAATCAGGCAGAACTAAGGGGGTTCGGTATTTCATTTGCCATATGCCTGCTGGATATTTTTAAAAGGGCAGAACAAATGAACTAGAATGCACTATCTCATGAATTTTTCACCCCTCACGGAAGTCCCATGAGGTGTTGTATTATCCCATTTTACAAATAAGACAACCGAGGCCATGAAAATTTAATAACTTCCTCCAAAGTCAATTGATATGCCGAAGAACCAAGATTCAAACCAGAGTTCTCTGGCTTTGGTAACTTTTATTCTTCCCACTACACTACACTGCTCTATCTCATTAATGATGGTGGAATTATTTGTTATAAAAGGATTAGATAGTATTTTATTTGTATGCAGATAGCAGCTGCATGCAAATCACACAGTTTCAGAGTTTGAAAGGACTGTAGAAATAGTGTATTCTTTTTGCTGTAGCATAATATTCTTTTTGCTCGTTATATGAATGTTTATTTCCTCTGCAAGGTGAAATAACTGACTTACCTAGTGGTAGAGTTGGGAGTACAATCAGTCCTTCCTTCATGCCCATTTTTCCTTTTTCCCACCCTGTATGCTTTATCTGGTTCTTTATGAAGAAGACAGGACAGGGCTTTACAAATGTAACACATGTTAACATTTTATAGCATTTCAGAATTGAGCAAGTACTTTCATGTACATTATTTCCTTTAAATCTCATCACCACCCTGTGAGGTACTATTATTCTTCTCGCCCGTTGGCAGGTAAGAAAGTAGATTTAGAGACCACAGATATGTTCCAGGTATATGACTATGGAGCCAGGACTTGAAAACTTCAGGATTCTGCTGTCCCCAGCTAAGTATACCTAACGTTAGATGTCAGCTTTATATTTTATGTAGACGTCTATCATTCTAGGCATTTCTTCAGTTTCATCAGCTATTAACATCAACCCATGCATGAGGAAGATAGGGACACAGAGAGTCAAACTGACTTGCTCCAGATCATACTGAGTTACTGCTGAGTCTGACTTTTTATTTAATTAGGAGAGCAAAAGGGATCCTAGTTATCTCTAACAAGACACTTTATTTAATGTCCATATTTAAATGACCATTTATCTCTAACAGACAAAAGGTAAAAACACAATAAAAATTATAAAAGTACAAAAAATAAAGATGAAGACGTGGGATAATTAGAAACTTAGCCTAACTCATAGGGATCATCTGAGATTTCCTTCTTATAATACAGGTGTTAATACACATATTTGTGGTCAATAAGCACAATGTATATATTATATCCACACATGCTTACAAAATCCTATGAAGTAGGTTGATATTATCATGATCATTGCTCTAATTTTACAGAGAGAACAGCCAAGCCAAGATTCCATAGGGTCTGTTTGACTTTAGATTCTGGACCAGCTAAGTATAGCCCGTGTACTACAATGCTTCTTGCATACTTTCCCTCTTTGGTGGTGGGTTAGCTCACTTTGGGAAGAAAGAGCTGCTCATATTCTTATTTCTTTAAACGATTTCTTAGGTAGTTCAAAACTCAAAGGGCAATAGATTTGAATGCTCTCTGGGATAATATTCTTGTCAAAGAACTGGTAAAATAATGATAATATCTCTTCTGTTATTTTTTTCCAATCAAAATGGAAGTGGAAATAGTTTCTATTGAGTGCTAAAACCAGGTACAACCCTAGATGTTTAACACAAAGCATTTAACTTGCTCTATAACTGTGATATAAACTGAGACCCAGAGAGTAGTAGTGCCGGCATGAGGAAAACAAGGAGGAAGCAGAGAAAAGTCCAGGGTTGAGGCTGGATCTGCCTGAATCCCAAAGCTGTGCATGATACAGAGTCAGTGTCATTTCAATCAATTTCAGCAAACACTGAACCCCCATTATATGTGAGAGCAGTACTGTGGGGACACACAGATGAGGAAGGGCCAGGCTGAGCTGGTCATAAAGAATTTGTGTTCAATAGGATTATATGTTTCAAAGTAAAGTATGACTCATACTGTAAGAGCCATCACGATAAAGGTTTCTGGGTAAGAACGAGTGAAGAAATATCACATAATTTGGGTGGAGGGAACAGCATGGAGTGAGTTAGAAGAGGCTTTGTAGATCAGGAAGTCCTTGAAATGAATCCAGAAAAGGAAATAGGACAGAGATGGAAAATGCCCCTAGCAAACACAAAAATACAGGAAAGGAAAGGGGCATATTGAGGATTTTACAAGTACTAATACAGGTAGTAATAGTCACAGTGGCCAAATGCAACCATTTACTCAGCAATGCTGGACTGGAATGGTTACAGTCAGAGAATATCTTCTTTATCACTTTTCCCCATTAACCTTACACTGTGGACTGTTGATGTAGCCGGGAGAACCAATGCATCTCACCTCTCTTCCTTGTGTCAGCTTTGAACAATTTGAGAAATAAGATAGAAGGTAAACACAAGGAGACCAATATAGGGTCTTCATGTCACAGAAAGGCTGATTGTAGGACTTAGATGAAAGTGAGAGCCAAATGCAGCAGATAAGTGAATTCCCTATTTAAACAGATTCCCCAACTGTCACAGGTATGTCGACCGAGCATGGGTATCCATCCGAAGGGCAGGCAGGGAGTCTTACCTGCTGCTCAGGTAAGACTTACCACCTGGAGGGCAAAGGGCCTGTCCTCTGCAGAGCTTGCTCCTAATGGGAGGGGATAAGCCGAGCATGCCAGATTATTCTTGGAAATATATCATTGAGAGAAGTCATAATACCTCCACTGAGAAAGGTGCCAAAATGCACTAAAAGTTTGAAATGTATTGATTCCTTCATGTAAGAAGGGTCCTTACATGGTCCTTTGACAACCTGTCCCGGACCAAGTCTCAGCTATTTCCAAACATTCTGAGGTTAAGTCTAAGTGCAGAGCCTTTTAAATAATTGAAATATCCAGACCAGTGCAATCATCAAAACTCAAGCCTTGGGCTTCCCTGTGGCGCAGTGGTTGAGAGTCCGCCTGCCGATGCAGGGGACACGGGTTCATGTCCCGGTCTGGGAAGATCCCACATGCTGCAGAGAGGCTGGGCCCGTGAGCCATGGCCTCTGAGCCTGCACGTCCGGAGCTGGTGCTCCGCAACGGGAGAGGCCACAACAGTGAGAGGTCCGCGTACCATAAAAAAACAAACAAAAAAACCCAAAACAAGACAAAAAAAAAAACAAAACCTCAAGCCTTATTCAAAATTCTAGCTCTTCCACTGCCTGAATCAGGCCATCTTCAGGCTTGGATGCCTTGGGTGGCGCGTGGGCAGTGAGCATCTTTTCTATTTTCCCACCCTGCCCTCCTGCTCCCTGCTGCTCTCTCTAGTGTAGATTTCTGATCTCTCCATGATCAAGTGTAGGAGGAGAGGGCAATAGGGAAAAAGGCCCTGATGTAACACGGTGGCCAATGTGATGGACAGACATGTAGCCGAGTGTGGTTCCTGCAGCCCATGGTATAGGCATTCCCTGTCAATCTCTCGAGGGGTTGCATTTAAGGACATATTTCAGAGGTCTTCCTGCTAGAGCTTTAATACAGGTGATACCACACCTCTAGTTGGCCACTTCCAGCTTCTCCTCCTGTCCCCTTGTCTCCCAACAATACAAAGACTCCAGGCTGGCTTCCAACTTTGAGGTCACATCTGGTCCCCTAGAAAATGCTGTTTGCCTCATGGATGGGACTCCATCTCTTTCCTATGCCAGGAGGCATAGTTCTGGCCTCAATTCTACCCATTGTGGTCTTCACCAGGCAAAAGTCACGTGTTCCCCACATCCCAGATCACAAAGGAACCTCAGTGCTCCTTAAAACCCCTTTAACTTTGTTTGAGGTAAGGGGCAAACACTTTTGGGAGGTGGTACACACTTTTGGGAGGTGGTACATAGCCCCAACAGACACTCCCTTAAAAGGAAAACTTCCTCATCTGCTCTTTCTCTCAAACCCTCTATTCCTTTGAGGTGAGTGATGGATAATCTCAGCTGTACAGTTTTGTATCAAATATGGCCCAGCCCTTATTTAGGATCTGACTGATTGGCACCCATTGTTGTGGGCTTTGGGCAGACAAGAGAGGACCCATTTTATAGGCCTTTTATGCTAACATTTATTAAGGGCTTACTACATGCCAACTACTGTGCTAATCTCTAGTTATTCATTTAATCCCCAGAAAAGCCTATTGAGTAGGCATTCCTTTTCTGATGAGGAAATTTTGACACAATAATTCAAGTTAACATAGTTGTAAGCATTGGAGCTGGACATTAATCCAAGCAGTCTGTTGATTCCCAAATAGTTAAACACTGCACTGAACTCCTCCTTCCCCTGCTACAATAGTAGCAGGGTTGGGAATTGCACCAAGGTCAACTTCTTGGAAGGAAACCATGCTTATATCCCACCAGTGCTGAGCACAATTGATTTAGGTAGAACATAGAGGAGTCCAGTGGAAAGAAGGTAAAAAGGAAATGGATAGACAGCCTCAGAAACCAATGAAAGGTGAGGGTACAGAGAATGGGAGTAGACTTTGAAGTCCACCAGTCCTGGGCTTGACCCTGACCTTTTTCTTTTCTAGGAGAGTGGCCTTGGCAAATTATTCACAAACGTGAGTCTCGGTTTCAATTCCGTAAAGTTAGGGTAATAATATAAATCACAAGACTGATCTGAGAAATCAGACTTGTGAAATATTAGATGATCCAGAGCTCTGATGATGATGATTATAGCTATTGACATAACATTTATTAAGCAGTTATTACATGCCAGGCAATGGTATAAGTACTTTACATAATTTTACTTGCTTAAACTTCACAACCTATGATGAGACAGTACAGTTCCTAGCTCCATTTACAGAAGAATAAACCCAGCATTGTTGAATAATTTGCCTAATGTTGACACAATTAGTGAGTAGCAAGCTTGAGGATGAGCACAAACAACCTGTGAATGAAGCCCAGGTGTAGCCAGTACTGCTATAGAAATATCTAGAACCTCCTAGGGAGATCCATGGGTATTCTCAGCCACAATAAACAGTAATGTAATCATTATAATTATTTTTACACAATTCTTTAGGCAGTAGGAAGCCAATTGAGGTACAGTGATTCCTAAGTATAGCAATATTATCAGAGTATATTTGAGTTGTTAATAATTAAGAGTGAATTGTTGAATATCTAGTATCTGGTTTTCTGTATAAAGGATTTGAAAATTATTTGATGGACACAAAGAATTTATCTAATGTTTTACTTTTGGTATGAAAGGGAAAAAAACAGAAATATTCTGTAATTTTGCAGAGACTCAAAGTTTGTTCTTGATCCCTGCATTTGGAATCTGTTTATCTGAATAATGCCTTGGTCTTAGGTAAATACAGAATAAATGCTTCAGGAAGCAGAAATAGATTTCACTTTGTAACCCTGCTCACCAACAGAACCCAATCTGTTCGCAATGATTTAATCAGTAACAGTGAATTGTTTGCAGAAAACCTCCTACATAAATCAAAAACTTCCAGTACACATTTGCTTGTGACTTTTCTGCTGCCCTCTGACCAGATGGGTTAGCCATTTGTAGAGCGAGAGAGCGAGAGAGATTTTATATACATATACTGAATAATCACAACATCACAACATATTCTGTTTTTAAGTTTGATGATCACTAGCATTTTAGTTGATTCAAGAACACTCTGGTGTTTGGAAATTTCATTTTCTTTTAAATGTGGACATCTGATTTTTTTTCCAGATGAGAGTTTATTTAAGAACTGGGTATCCTTCCTTCCTTTTTTCCTTCTATTTTGTCCTTCCTTCCCTCCTAGTCTGTTTCAGTTAGATTTCTTCCGTCTCAAGCAACATACAGTGACTCAGATTAATTTACATATAAAAAAAGAAAAAGAAAATTTGTGTTGGATGGATTTAGGGTAGTGGTCTGAATGGAAAAAGAAAGGAAAAGCTGAACTCCAAGACTTTTCATCTTCCATCAACAGCCTGTTTATTTTTCCAATCTCTGCCTGACACCGAACCTCAAAGCCATTTCTAAGTACCAATATTAAGTCATTACATTTTAAACCTTAAAGACTTATACATCTATGATATAAATCACAGCAAGATCCTTTCTGACCCACCTCCTAAAGTAATGGAAATAAAAACAAAAATAAACAAATGGGACCTAATGAAACTTCAAAGCTTTTGCACAGCAAAGGAAACCATAATCAAGACCAAAAGACAACCCTCAGAATGGGAGAAAACATTTGCAAATGAAGCAACTGACAAAGGATTAATCTCCAAAATTTACAAGCAGCTCATGCAGCTCAATAACAAAAAAACAAACAACCCCATCCAAAAATGGGCAGAAGACCTAAACAGACATTTCTCCAAAGAAGATATAAAGAATGCCAACAAACACATGAAAGAATGCTCAATATCATTAATCATTAGAGAAATGCAAATCAAAACTACAATGAGATATCATCTCACACCAGTCAGAATGGCCATCATCAAAAAATCTACAAACAATAAATGCTGGAGAGGGTGTGGAGAAAAGGGGACACTCTTGCACTGCTGGTGGGAATGTGAATTGGTTCAGCCACTATGGAGAACAGTATGGAGGTTCCTTAAAAAACTACAAATAGAATTACCATATGACCCAGCAATCCCACTACTGGGCATATACCCTGAGAAAACCAAAATTCAAAAAGAGTCATGTACCAAAATGTTCATTGCAGCTCTATTTACAATAGCCCGGAGATGGAAAGAACCTAAGCGCCCATCATCGGACGAATGGATAAAGAAGATGTGGCACATATACACAATGGAATATTACTCAGCCTTAAAAAGAAATGAAATTGAGCTGTTTGTAATGAGATGGATAGACCTAGAGTCTGTCATTTAGAGTGAAGTAAGTCAGAAAGAAAAAGACAAATACCGTATGCTAACACATATATGGAATTTAAGGGAAAAAAATGTCATGAAGAACCTAGGGATAAGACAGGAATAGAGGCGCAGACCTACTGGAGAACGGACTTGAGGATATGGGGAGGGGGAAGGGTGAGTTTTGACAGGGCGAGAGAGAGTCATGGATATATACACACTGACAAACGTAGTAAGGTAGATAGCTAGGGGGAAGCAGCCGCAAGGCACAGGGATATTAGCTCGGGGCTTTGGGACAGCCTGGAGGGGTGGGAGGGGGAGAGTGGGAGGGAGGGGGACGCAAGAGGGAAGACACATGGGAGCATATGTATATGTATAGCTGATTCACTTTGTTATAAAGCAGAAACTAACACACCATTGTAAAGCAATTATACCCCAATAAAGATGTTTAAAAAAAAAAATCTATATCATATTGTAACTGCTTTTATATTAGGAATTCTGTAAGTTTTTCAATTAATATAGTTTGGTCTCTATCATAAAAAGCCTTTCTACAGTAAACTATATGCTTTTATATACCCTGATACATATTCTTCTCTGTCGGGTTTATCATCTTTTAAGGCAAAAATATGATTTCTTTATTATGTTTATTGTCTGTTTCCCCACACCATAAAAGAAGGTAAATGAAAAAAAAAAAAAAAAAAAAGACTTATACAATGCTGTATATCAATTAAATATCAGTAAAACTGGGGGAAAAAAGTTAGCCAGTGTTGTGTAAGTAACCACTCCAAATCTCAGTAGCTTAAAACAGTAGGCATTTGTTAGCCCCCATTTGCAGTTTGGCTGGGAGCATCGGCTGATTGGAGCCAGGCTCAGCTGTTGCAGAGGGGAGCAGAGGTGCTGTCCATGCATCTGAGGTCAGCTGCTGGGTGGCTAAGGGCTGGCCTTCTGGATCTTGGCTGGTTCCTCACACATTTCTGGGACCTTGTGGGGAGAAACGAGCAGGCTCTGCCTTACCTAGTCTTTCATCCCCAGTGGTTGACTGGGGCTTGTTCACATGAGAATGGTGAGGGTCCAAGAAAACAAGCAGAAACCTAGGCTCAGACCTAGCCTGACACAACCTCTACCCCATCTACTGGCTAAAGTGAGTATGAAGGCCAGCCTGGATTCAAGGTGGGGTGATACCATAAATCATTTGTCCATTCCTTCTTCTGTTACCTAGATCCTTTGGAGGCTGTAGTTCCTATCTGTGTAGATTGTTTCCAAAAATGCCCACAATCATGCTCCTCTGTAATGTGACTATGTTTTAGGTGGCATCTTATCCCTCCACACCCAACCTTTTTTGCTCTATTTCCCTACTTGTTCAAAATCCAGCTGGTAAAGGGGGATTCTATTTTGGGGGCAGCATAAAACAAGTTGGAGCATTTTGGAAACTCTATGGTTCATATACCTGGACTAGAGGTGTGGGATGGAATATAAAGCTAGAAAGACATGTGAGAGTCAGACAATGAAAGACCTGTGTGCCATACTGAACAGTGCAGGCTTTATACCGAGGGCCTAAGTTGCTGATGTTGTTTAAGGCAGTGGGCAGACATGAAAATCTCAGTGTTTTTGAAAATCCACTCAAGCACCATTGCTGAGAATGTGCAGTCAGAGCATCAAACACAATGTAATGGAGCCAAATCATAAGTACCACCTTATAGATTCAAGTGCGTGTGTTCCACAGGACCCAAAGAAGTCAAGGAACAAAGCAATCAAGGAAAAGAGAAAAGGGTGAAAGAAAACCAGAGAGATAAAAAGAGTTTTCAAACAATATAGGTGATTTCACTGTCCATTTATACTAATTACTATATTGGCTTAGTCTGGTTTCTAAGCAACAGAGGCCCAAAATAATGATGTGGTCCCAATACCAAATTCAATCTGAAATCGTTGATCTCTGGATCTAAAAGGACTCAGAGATGATCCAATCCATTTCCTACCCTGGTTCAATGACTTGCCCAAAGTCCCATAGTTCACTTTTGCGTCTTTTTCAGCTCCATAAACTAGCTATGTTGCCTGCTTTCAATATTCCACATCTGTGTCCTCTAAACTGGAGTTAGCGGTGTTGTCCTCCATTCCATCCACTTCCTCTTTCCTCCAATTAAATCAGTTACCTTGTTACTTGTTTTTTTCTGCCTTCGGGGAGTTGCCATTGAATTTCTTTTGCAGTAAAGTACATTATCAATTATGTCAGTTCCCTGTTCAAAAATTGTCATTCAACAGGGATGTCAAGGCATTGAAATATAGGAGTTCCAGAATGTTATTTGCAGCAGTGTCCCATGCTTCCTTTCACTGAACATGTCTTACATGCTCAAGCTTGGACGAGGTATTTGGGGGATGCCATATGGGGGAGCTTAGGTTCAAGTAAACACCTGACTTGCTCTAAACCACTCCCAATTCTTGTCTACTTTTAGGCTATATCTTCCACTGCTTTTGCCATCTGTCTACTAAATCCTATAGTTTCATTAAGCCTCCAATCATTCCTTGTATTTAAACCTCCCATAATTTTCCATTCAGAACAGGGGTTGGCAAACTATGGCCGGCAGGCTGGCCTACTGTGTTTGTAGAGTTATTATAGCACAGCCTAACCCATTCACTTACATGTGGTCTAGGACTGCTCTCAGGCTACAACAGCAGACCTGAGTAGTTGTGAGGCACACCCTGCAGCCCACAAAGCTGAAAATATTTACTGTCTAGTCATTTACAGGAAGTGTGTCGACCCCTAATTGAGAAGGTTAACCACATAGGACTTCGCTTTTACCACTCTTAATAATAAATAACGGTTCTTAGCAATAGTCGCCACTGATAAAGTGATTGATTAGACCTTAGATAACAGTTAGGTCCTTTTTAAACATTGTAGCACTCGACATTCATGACATATCTGAGTATAATTCTTCACATAATATAGAGAAGCAAACAAAAGTTAGAGAGGTTAAGGGATCTGACCAGTACAGCACAGGCTAAGTAGCAGACGTGAGATTTGAACAGTTTTATCTGACATTGAAATCTGTGTTGTTGATCTTCTTTACAGCTGACTGTGTGTCTCTTTTCTCCTGGGCTGAATTTTCATTTCCTCCTTGTATAGTGCTTAACAGAATGTTTTGCATGGTATGATGTCAGCCTGTTCAGTTACTAAATAAATGCAAGGCTGCATTCACACAAGCAAAGGAAAGAAGATAACTAGGGAGCATTTAACCATCAGCTGTTTCTTGGTACTGAGTGTGACCAGAGGTATAGATTGTTTTTGGTGTTGTCTTATTAGAATCTAAGCCCCATGATGGCACAGATTCGTACCTCCATTGAAGCAACCAAGAAATAGGTCATATCTGGGCTTGGGGAATGTTTTGAACTAGAAACCACAGGAACAAGTCTGTAGTTTCAGCTGCAAATTAAGTATTACTTTGAGCAAGTCACTCATCTTTCTAAGCCTATTTACTAACTGTATTTCAAGAGAATTTGATTTGCTGATATTCAAGGTTGTATTACAAAGCCTACTCACATCTAAGACTCTGTGAGTGTAAGTGTAACACTCCTTTTGGTATATTTATCATAGAAGCATGAGGTCTAAGATAGAATGGGGAAAAGGAAGAGAGCTAACTTTTATAAAATGCTTACTATGTATAGGCACAGGTCTGGGTATATTTCATGCATTGTTCATTGAAACCTCAGAGCAGTCCTGGGAGGAGGGTGCAATAATTATTATAATAATTTAAATGGGGGTTCAGAGGGATTAACCAAGTTTTCTAAGATCAAGCACAAAACAAGAGTCTCAGCGGGAATTTGAACCCAGGTCAGATTCATGACAAATAGTATGCTGTTCTCACTACATCTAGGTTTGCTACACGATGTCGTTCTGGACATCGTGGACACACTGGACACTAACTGAAGGCTGTAATTCATTCTTTTGCCTTCAGTTCAAGGTGATTGATCTGAAAGTATAGAGAAAAGTTAAAAGTACAGCATAAGAGGAAAGCATTTTTAGAGTGAGAATTCGGTTTTCAGATCTTCTGAATCACAAGCTGCCTGCTACTAAAGTCTGTTGTGTCACATGATAAATCTTATCAATGCTCTTAAACATAATATATTTTAAAAATCGTCACTCCCAGTATCTGAATGCGGGCCTTTGTGGTTCTAATTAGGACAGGCCATTAAAGCCTCTGCCCATTTCTTTTAAACAAGTCTCAAATTTTTCCAAAACGTTCTTCATTTTTATCAGAGTTGATCACGTCAACCCCAAATTGGGGCAAAAGATACCTAGCGTTTATTTCATGTTCCTGAAAATAAGACACTATTTTTATATCAAGTTCTCTGCTGATATAGGTAGTGTTATATGTTCCCTTCAACTTTGGTATAAAAACACAGATTCCAACAAAAAGTAATAATAATAGATGATTTGGAAATATCTCATAATTTCCTTTCTTATTAATCCTCCTTCCCTAGTATATGAAATAGGTATACTGATCCATATTTTATAGACAAGGAATAGAAGCTCAGAAAAGTTAAAAGTTTTGCCAACTCTAATTAGCCTTTGCTGCCATTATTATGGTTGGACACACTTCCAAATATTTTATATACATCAACTCGTACTTTCATGAGGGGTAGAGCCAGAGTAGAATCCAGGCTCTTCAAACCAAATTCCATCATTTTCCTTCACACATTGCCACCTTTCTTTGGGTGGTACTGGCATATCACTTCCCCTGTTTTGCTTATTTTGTGGGTTATTTTGTCCTATAATCAAAACCAAAATATAAAGCATACTATGACCAATCATTGCATGGTACTTCATAGCTTAAAAATCAATCTTGGTAGAAATGTTTTGTATTTTCTTTTTCCTTATAATAACTCAGGGAGATAATTATCATTATACTCAAGACTGACAAATAAAAACAAAGGCTCAGGAAAGTATCAGAACAAAGGTTTCTATACCCTCAGTACTAGTCAATATGTTTTCCTCTCTCCTTGTTGCTGTCTCTTTCTGCCCATCCTCCCTAAATAACTGACAATTCATTCTGACTCAGTATTCTCACCCACTTTCAGAAGCTGATTAGGTAAAAGAAAAGATACCAACCAAACCAAATAGAGTGAACATTTAACCTACTGCTTCTTTCTTGCCTCCACTTTGTGTTATACCATCAGGTTTCTGTGGAATTAGGGAGATTAGATTTTATGACGATGAAAACTTCTCTCTGGAGGGTTGTATTTCACCTCGGGTGCACTGCAAGCCTGTTTTGACAGTTCCAATTGTGAGGAATGTTCCACCACTAACCGCTTGACTATGACTCACCTCCAATAGTCTCTGTCTGCAACATCTGTCCAATTTGTCTTTTCTCTTTCAAATCGTGATTTTAATTTTACACTGAGCATGCTTTAAAGCAAAACCCACGTACTGCTGTCCTACCAGGGAACTGATTAAAATAAGTATGGAAGTTGAAATGTGGAAAATATGTCACCCTCCAAAGTTTTTCTAAACAGGCTCTGGTCTTGTGCATGATTCTCAGTGGAGGAACAGAGCTAAGAGTTGACTTTTATGCTCTCAGTAGCTGTGAACATTTGGTAGACAATGTGCATGCATCCATAAGCCATAGACCTAGCAGAATAATTCATCCCTTTCTTTAATATTCAGATATCTTCCCTTGAGTTCCCAGAGAGCCCTTAGCATGCAGTCCCCAGCAAGTATGAGAGCTAGTTCTCCAATGTAGTATTCTTCTGCCTTTATGTCCACTGTAACTTAAGCATTGCCTCTGCCATGGGGTGCATTCTCTGAGATTTTCTCAATAATCCTTCCTGAAGCTAGCATGAATTATCTTCTTAAAATATTTAAGAAATACTACAATCTTAGTCGGTTCCTTAGAACTCTGACCCTATTTAAAACTAATCCCCCCCAATTTTTATTTTTAAACTCACTGATTTGCATGCTGGCATTTATTGTGACAGTGTAGTTACTTTCATACTAAACCATATTTTAGAGGCCATGTGCCCACAGGTGAGCTACATGAGTTCAGGACAATGTCTTATACATCTCAGATTCCTCAGCACCTAAACGCAGCTATACCCCACTT
The DNA here is from genome assembly GCF_008692025.1 of Phocoena sinus. Taxonomy (NCBI): domain Eukaryota; kingdom Metazoa; phylum Chordata; class Mammalia; order Artiodactyla; family Phocoenidae; genus Phocoena; species Phocoena sinus. The sequence continues at coordinate 39,176,230 of NC_045767.1, forward strand.
AGTAATGCACAGGCTTTAATAGGTTAGATTACTTAGGATCAACCTCTGGACCAGTTTCTAAGTAGCTATTTGATCTTAGACAAGTGTCTTACCTCCTGGAGTCTTGGTTTCCTCCTCTGTAAAAAAAGGCTAATGGTGGACCTTAACGTATATATTTTGGTGGCAGATTAAGTAAAATTAAATGAGTTAATTTAAAAGCACAGCACAGTGCCGGACATAAAGCAAATGCATAAAAATGGTGGTTGTTATTATTAGAGAAGGCATTGATTTAAAATTTGCTGAATTAATCTCGAATAAAGTTGGAGAATATACAACTGTATAAAGTCCAGAATTCTGTTACTATAAAATTTCAAAGAAGATGCAGAGATGTAGTGGAAAGAATATATATACTTATGATCAGACTTCCTGACTTGTAGTCTGTGCTCTGTGACTTATTAGTGGGCAAGTTTCCTATCCCTCTGAGGTTTGTGGACCTTTTAGTAACAATGGATAATATCAATAATGACTGCATGAGTTTGTCATGAGGACTGTATCCGTGGAAACATTCTCCAGGGTAGGGGTTTTCAAATTTTTAGCTCAAAAATCTTTTCTTCAAAAGACTTTTCTTCACAAAGAAGCTCAAAGGTAAGCAAAGAGAACAAATTGCAACAGAGCTGAATTTGTGGACTCGAATCAGGTGTGGATGAGAGTCCATTGTGCTGATCCCACCTACATCCCACCCCTCCACCATACTCTACCCCTTTTCCAGTTACCCCACAATTAGAAAAACCTTTCTCTAGTGTAAATAAATCCTGAACCAATGAAAGAATTATCATACCACAAAGAATGAGTGGGCTGGTAATTTTTTTCCTCTGTCTCTCCTTTTGTGGTTCCAGATATTTCTATAATGTGTCATATTCTTCCTGGATTTGGGAAGATCCCAGTGATTCTAACCAGGGGGGCTTTTGGCAAGGCCAAGACTTTTATAGGGCTCCAAGGTGACTAAATTTTGCACCAGAAATCACTGTTCAGGCAGTAGATGATAGTAAAGGAAGTATGGAAAATTTGTGTCTGGGTAGTCACTAAACTGAGAACATCCCAGAGAATTAGGATTTTGGTGGTAGAGACATGGTTTCATAGAATTAGTCTCTTTCTGTCTGTCAAGTTCTATTTGATTGATGTTTTACTGAATGCCAATTTATTAATGACTGGTACATTTGATAGAGAAGGAGGGACAGATAGAAACAGAGGGAGGAGATGTGGGGATATGTGTATATGTATAGCTGATTCACTTTGTTATAAAGCAGAAACTAACACATCATTGTAAAGCAATTATACTCCAATAAAAAGTTATAAGAATAAAATAAAATTGGAAAAGACTTTCAAGACCATTTCATTCCAAATCCCTCTTTTTACAGATAGAGATGTTAAGACCCAGAGAATGAATGGACTTCCCCAAACTGTCAAATGTAATCAAGTTACTTGGACCATCTTGAGGATGCATTGTGGACATTGGTTAGAAAAACTCACTCATTATTAAGGTGGTGAGGCGGTATCTATGGATGACTCTTACATCTTTAATGTGGGTAAAAGAGAGGAGAAAACATGCTCATATCTAATTTGGAAGAAGGTTTGATAAGAGATAGACAGATGAATAGATAGATAAATAGATAGATAGACAGATAGATAATTAACATCATTTAGAACTTGAACTTCCTATACGCCAGGAACTGTTCTAAGTGCTTTATGTATAATATTTTATTTAATCTTCACAACAAGCCTATGTAATTTTTCCTTGTTATTATTATCTCTATTTTACAAATGAGGAAATTGAGGCACCAAGAAGTTAACTACCTGGCATAAGGTCACCCAGCTAGTGTGGCAGAGTGGAATGGAACTCAAACAGTCTGACTCCAGAACCCTGATTCCTAACCACCCTGTCATCCTGCTGCAGAGAGAGACCCTTAACCATACAGACAGGGGCTGAGAGGTTGGGAAAAGTAGAACATTAGCTGTGGCCCCTGGGTGTGATAAGTCAATTCCCAGGTGTCAACTCCAAGCCCTCTCCTTAGGGGCATCTCTTCCTATGTGGACACCAGCCTAGAGCTTACTCTCTTACACACCTTCCTTCTACACTACACACTCTCATGCCAAGTGGTACTTGGGTCCTTTGAATCATCTCCTTTACCACAATTTCCACCTCCCCTCTCCTCCCAGATGTCTCATTTTACCCAAGTCTCCTCTTGCAGATCATTCTTGTACACATTGTGAGTTCCAGATCTTCTCTTCATCATCTGTTTCCATGGCTGGGATGGGGGAAAGCAGAAGTCTGGGGACCCGAGGCTGGCCTTCGCAACAAGTGCTGGGAGTTGGAAGTGACAGTAGGCTTTCCAAATAGGTTGTAGTTGATGTTAGAACTCTTCAGGGCAACAACTGTGGCTTCATGTTTGTGTGTCTTCCTGGGGAGTGGTGGTCATATGGGGTAGGTTTTTTCATATGTATCCATAAAAGAGCTGCCACGATCAGGAGAGCTGTGTCTTAGGAGTCCAGGCAGATTGACTGGGATGGAGACTGCCAGAAGAATTTTTCCTTATATCCTGAGGATGCTTCCTGCTCATGGAACATTTGTGGAAAAGCACCCTTACACAGAGGAGTGTCCATGAGGATGGGGGATATATTTCTATGGTCAACCGAACTTCACTGTATAACTTCCCTGCATCTCCACCTGTGCTCTTCGTCCTGTGAGTTTCCATTTTGCCCATAAAGAGACTTTCCACCATGGACTAACAAACAAACAAAAAGAGTAAATAGACAATTACAAAACTGTGTCATGATTACTAAAATATGATACTGCTGTGGGACTCTGGGCTCATAAAAGAGTATTTAACATGGGAATCAGCCAAGACTTTTTGATATTTTAAAATCCTGCTGAAGTTCTTATTCCTGTCCCACACTGGTCTTCCTCAAGCTATTGTGAGTTTGGTTCCCGCTCTTGTGACCTTTGCTGGACGTCCCTTTGTCCTTGTGCTTGCACCTGCTTGCAGGTCCGTTAGTGCCGGCTTATCAACAGTGTTCACTCCATCCAATATGCTCAGTAGAGAGCAGGCTCCCACCTTCTGATGAAGCCAAGTGTGGCTTCTTCTTCTCTGTTTCCTGGGTGCTGTAGCTCTCCCCATTTCTCTTTATCCTGGGCTTACAGACCCTTTTTTTTTCTACAGGCCTCATTCTCTGTTATAAAAAGAAAGGATATTTAAAACGTATTTTGGCAGTAAAAATTCACTTTCTACTTAAGCTTCAGTCCCACCCAAGATGGATTGCTCATTTGTAGAAACACTTGGCTGCAGATTGGGTTCCCAAGAAACAGACCCTGAGACAGAGTTGAGAATGCAGAATGTTTATTAAGGAGTGACCTTGAAATCAAAGTCCTTGGAAAGGAGACAGGGGAAGCCGCACGGGGCAAAGAGAGAAGTCAAGCTGCAAAGCAGCTCATGCAGTGAAAATGCAGCTGGTCCCATGGGGGCTTCAGAGCTAGAATGGTCCTTCAGACTTGTCCCAACTTGGACCAAGATGACCAGACCTTTATATTCCCACACTGATCAGTCATTGGATATGGAGGATGCATGTCCTAGTGCAAGGTGGCTGTCTACAGTTAAAGCAATCTTTAGAAGGGCTGAGAGCTGAAGGTTGTATGATGGCAACACTCTTAACAAATGGAGCAATATGACCTTCATTGAAGGAGGCTCTGTCATTTTTCATCTCTGCAACTCTGGACTTGGTAGTTTGAGAGGTTCTGTCCCCAGAGGGGGTACATTCTTTCCAGAAGACACATCTAGGGTCCAGTTGAACATGCTGTGCCAGGATCCAGCAGGAGAGAGGAGTCACCCTCTAGGTGAGGGAAATTGTCCCTTATCAGCCGTGCTGGTAAGGCTGCTATTGCCCAATGGAGCTGGAAGGGCTATGAGAAAACTTCAGGCGTCCATTTGGCTCTCTCAGGAGTCCCTTGCTTGGTTATGTCTGCAATCCAGCAAGTCTGGTCAGAGAAGAGAATGGTTTCTCAGGTTCAGGCCACCCAGGAACTAAGGTCTGTGTCACATTTCCAGGTAAGCCACTGTGATGGTTAATTTCTTGTGATAACTAGGTGAGGCTTCTATACTCAGTTATTTAATCAAACACTAACCTAGTTGTTGTCATGAAGGTACTTTGTAAATGTAGTTAAAATCTATAATCATTCGACTTTAAGTAAAGAGGACTACCATTGATAATGTGGGTGGACCTCATCCAATAAGCTGCAGGGCTTAAGAGCAAAAACTGAGGATTCTCTGAGAAAGAAGAAATTCTACCTTAAGGCTGACATTATCAACTCCTGCCTAAGTTTCCCATCTGCTGCTTGCCCTTCAGATTCCAAACTTACCCAGCCAGACCCCAAAATGGTATAAGCCAATTATAATCACGTATGACAATTCCTCCAAGTAAATTTCTTTCTCTTATATATAGATAGGTAGATAGATGATAGACAGCATTTTTCCATCCATCTCAGCATCTGCCTTCAGACATGTATCCTTCTATCCTTATAAGACATTTCTCATTTCTGTGTAAATTAGCTCAAGTTACTCTCTGTTATTTGCAAGGCAAAGAGGTTTACCTTGCATGTATAGTACATCATTTTGTCTTCATTACATTTCTGGGATCCTCTGACATTCACTTTTATTTGCTCATCTTAAGTCTGACCTGACCTGGACCCAATCTTGCAATTGGTACCTATTATCTTAAATGTGTTGTTAATCATTTATGCTTGCTTCTGTTACTTCTCTAACAAGATTCTAAGATCTGAAATAAATCTAGATATAGCTGCTACTTTTTCTATATTTCTCTTAAGTCCTGGAGCATTGACTCTGTGTGTGTGTGTGTGTGTGTGTGTGTGTGTGTGTGTGTCTAAATTGGAGAAATGAGATTAAATAGCAAAGGTCATATTAAGGAAAGTGTCAAAAAACTTTACATCCTTGCAGAAAAGAAGAGTCTGCACTCAGATTTGCAGATGAGTCATTCTGGATCTACCTGTTTTTAATTGAGGAATTTCTTCCCTTTGTTGCATGCATAGACCTTTTAGACTATATATTGACACTAGCCACAAACAGTAATGTATTTTTAAGTGCCAAGAGTTCATGCATGCAAAGACACCATATTATCAGTAAAAATATGTTCCGGTTTTTGCTTTTAGAGGCAGTGTGTCCACATTTTAGGTCATATAGACACAATCTGAGTTTAGAAACTAGTTATATATATTCCATCTAAGGCATCACCTTTATAAATAGAATTCAAAACATTAAGGGCATTTCCAGAACAATGCCAACAGGCCACACGGATCCTCCACTCAGGAATAATTTGCTTGACAAACACATTGACTGCCTCCTATACACTAGGCATTCCCCCAGGGATTGGGTATGAAGATGTTATCAAATAAACAGACACTCTTATGTTTAAGGAATGGACAGTTTATTAAGATAGTTTTAAAATTAACTTTATGGTCTCTTTCGGCTAATAAAGTTATTCAGAATTAGAGATAATAATAGATTCTCTTCTTACCTGTGCTACACACTCAGAAAGCAAATTAACTTATCTGAGCTTCATTTTTCATCTTTAAAATGTGGATAGAAATACCTATTTTCTAAGATTGTTGTGAATATAAAATGAGGCAATGCTGTATAAGGCACATGATAAAATACATGAAGTATACAGTATACAGCGTTCTGAAGTATACAGAATATACTCTTCCCTCAATTCTTGTTTCCACTCTTCACTATCCAATAGTAATAATAATAATATATGCAGGTGGGCTAATTATATATGATTGCATATATATAATTGAATATATATCTACATATCTATATCTATATCTATCTATATCTCTATCTATCTATCTATCTATCTATCTATATATATATATAATTATCATTTCTCCCCAAAATACAGTTTGGTGGAATTATCACAATAAAGGAATTTCCTAGTTGAGAAAATACTTCCTAACATCAAAAGAAGAACATTTAAACTACAATTATGGACACTAAGAGTGCATATCTTTTTAATTCTAGCAAACTGCTATGACAGGAAAGGTCTAACAGAAAGGAAGCAAGATACTGGTTGATAATGTGATGCTCCCAGAAGATGATTGTGTTTGCTAAAGTCCCAAACCAAGTGAGCTCTCCACCGTCATCTGCCTTTAATTTGAACAGATATCTAAGTGACAGGGAATACATCTCTTACTAGCATCATAGCTCAGGTTTCTGGAGAATTTGCTTTGCCACCTGCCTCTTCTGAGAACTTTAACAAGCTGGTGGGTCTTTCTGAGATTCACTCCCTCTACTAAGGGTACTAAGACATGGTTAATGATGCTCTCCTTTCAGGTTTGTGGGATAACCTAAAGGCAGTGGGATAACCTGAAGGCAAATACTACCTCCACACAGGAAATGTTACTTCCCATTTTCCCTCCCTATTTTTTCTTTTTCTTTCGTGGCTTTATGTTCTTCATGTGTTGTATAACTCAATTGTCAAAACCCCTTCAACATGGGGCAATAAAATAAAGTTGCATTTCCATTAAACAACAAAATTAGAGGGGCTTAAAATTCTAGTTACCCAAGTAACAGGAACTCAACTCTTCATTTCTTCAATCTTCCAGGATTTCTTTTATTACTTTGTTTAGGAGGGGTCATTAGGGGTCTTGTGTTCTTACTGAAAGCAATTGATAAAAGAGGAATGAATTATGCCCTCAGATGTTCATATTTGCAGCCACTAAACCCGTGGACAGTCTCTCTTTCTGACTTTTTACACCAGGACCACCATCTTAAGCTGGTATTGACAACCTGCTGGAGTTCTAAAACCTACAGCAATGTGCACCCGGTTGAGCTGCTGACTCTGGTACCCTGACACCTTCCCTTTTGTCTCCTTTCCCACTTCCCAGGCAATTGTGGGTCCTTGAGTCCTCTCTCAGGGTCCTGCTTAGCCATTCTGCTTAGGCCCCCAGATACATCCTCAGTAAGATATTTTAGATTTACACAATCCAAACATTTTCTTCCAAGACACATATGCACAGTGCTAGAGTTTTGATCTGGACAGCTTTCAGTACCTGCTGCACCTTGCAGAGAGTTCCAACCCACACAACTGGCTCCAGCCCCGTGGTCTGCCCTTTGCACTTTTCATAAGGGAGCTCTCCTCTTAGGGCATAACTGCTGAATGCACAAGATATGTGGTTTGGATTCCTGCCCTACATTCTTCAGGAGAGGCTCTGAGCCCCAAATAACAGTGAATACATTGGTTGCTGGGTGAGAACAGCTCTTCTCTGCCAGCCCTGGAGCAGCCAAATTTCCCTGATCTAAATATATACATCTCAACTTTTCAAGACTGTTGTGTTTGAGAGGGACTTGAAGGGTAAACAAGCCACTAAGCAGAAGCAGGTTGGGAAGCATTATGGGCAGATGGAAGGTACAGGGATGAAAACTCACACTGTACTTGAAAAGCAGCACTTATTTCATTGTGTGAAGAAAGTAAGGTGAGCAATGGGGTCATTAGCAGACAAGGCTGAAATTGTACTGAACTCTATAGAACTCAGAAAGACTGTGAATGCCACATTAGGGAATTGGGAGTTTATCCTGTGGCCAGTGGGGCCACTGCTAGAGATTACTGTTAGAGATTACTCAGCACACAGCAGTGGTGCTGGGCTGATAACATCAACACAAGCATTCCTAGCACAAAGCCCATTCTATTGATCACCAGTTCTGCTGACCATTGTGGCCCCTGCCAACTAGTAGATATTTTGCTGCAAATTCATAGAGGTGGGTCTATGAAGAGATAAGGACCACCCCCTATGCCGCCGCCACACACACACACACACACACACACACACACACACACACAGGCTTGTACATTAGCCTTCTCCACAGCCCCAATCCAGCAGCAAGGTATGCTAGCTCTGAGATTCCCCAGCAAGTGCCAACTGGCTCACCCATGCCAGGACTGGCTAGGGTTGACCAGTTGTCTAAAGTCTAGTCCGTATAAAACTGTGATTCCGTAATCCTTATAGAGATTCTGCTTCCCTGATTGAACTTGATATGCACATATATCACATATTATTTATAATATACCTAAAATACTTATATAGAATTTTATTATTCATTAATGATTATCATTTTCACAACTTCAGGAACTGCATATGATTAGGTACATTTCAAAGACAGAAAACTTAAGGATCAGAGAGATGAAATGAGCACACATCTTGTGACAGTGGCAGGTAAGCCCTTGCTCTTAGGAATCCTGATTTTCTTCCATGCTGCAGGTAGCCACACACAAGCCTACTGGGAGAAGGAATCATTGCTGTAGCTATAAGCTACAGCTATAAATTTCTGCCCATTTTTCACTAAGCCTCTCTTGTTCTCATAGGGCCTGGGGTTTTGACTGAGTTCATTTCACAAGGAAAGAGTAGATCCTGAAAGATGACCTCCTGATTCAGATCAGGAAAACCACAGCTGAGTACTTCTTGTAAGCTCCAAGGCATGTGTTCATTGTGGTCAACCACAGCAATCATGTTCACATGGCCTCGTTCACTAAGAACAGTCAGGGAGATGTGAGGTGTGTGGGGGTGACAGATGTTTGAAGAGCTGGTTTCTGAGTCAGAATTAGGCTGTGTAACTGGCAAGCATGGGCGCATACACACGCACATGGCAGAGTTCAAACACAAGGCAGAAACTCTATGAGTATTATGGAATCAGGGTTTTATAGGAATTAGACCTTAGACAGCTGGTCTACACTATCCAGCCCTGGGATGGGTGAAAGAGTGGGAGCTTGCAGGAATATCTCAGAGCTAGCACATCTGGTTCTATGGAAGGTTGTTGGCTAATTGTGGGTCTATCTCTGTGAATTTACAACAAAGCAACGCGCACACACACACACTTTACTTATTCAAAGTTACTGTGAAAAGCTCGTGTTTTCTTTATGGGCTTGCCTCTTCTGTTTGGAGTATTTAACATTAGATTTTCTGGCCTTAAGAGCTAATTTTCCCAGAAACAAGAGTAATGAAAACTTATCACAACAAATGTTTCTTACATTTTAATTGCACTCTAATCTTTCTAAAGCACTTTTAGATTTGGTCCTAACCACAATGAACAGAGAGTGGGGCTGCAGTGCTGGCCTGAGTGATATTCCTTCCTCTTTAGCAGAGGGTGAACTGAATTGATAAAGTGAACTAGCAGATTTGGGACTTACAGGTAGATTCTGGTAAAGATCTGTCAGGTGAGTAGTTGCATTCATGTTATTCTTAAAAATGAAACAAAGCACAATCAAAAAAGCTGTGTGTGAATTTATGCATGCCTCTATATAATAAATATATCATAGACACCGTATTTGAATTCTAAATAAATACAACCAGTATTTATTCTGGATAAGGTAGAATCTGAAGAGTGATTTCAATAAAACATCAGTTATATCTAAAATAAGGCTTTTTAATTTAGTGTCCATCCATGCATAGGCTTCTGGAAGATCTTGAATCCCTTAAATTACATATATACAAAAGGTTGACATAAGTGCATACAAGAGTGGTTTCCACGTAGTAGGTTGTTTCTGTTGAGGTGCTGGGCGTCCTTCTCCAACACACTCTGGGTACCAACCATGTGGCATTCTAGGGTGGGAGAAAGTAAGTCTGGGCACACGACCACTCTCTTTCCCTTAGACAGTGTGAGTACTGGAGTCTGGACAGCACTCAGACGCTGGAGGTCTAAGTACTATGTTATACCTGTGTGCAGTTTCCCATCTTTGGAATAAGCGGAATTTGATGGGGACAAGCCCATCCTCCCCACAGAAACTCCAGCTGCCGGACACCTCCCTGCTAGAAAAGACACAAAGCAGCCCACCTACCACGGGCTCTGAACACAGCCTGTACCTCTCCAAAGACTTCTGACTAAAAAGGAGGAAATCCTAAGAAAACATTGTGAAGGAATGTTTTATAGGTTTTACATGGACACTGTGAGTTGAATTGGGTGTCATTTGCTTGCCCTGGGTACATTTTTAGATTTTTTTTTCACTTGACATATCACTTAATCTTTGTGTCAACTTGGTTCATTTACAGGTGAGAAAAAAGAGACTCAGAGAGGGCAGTTGCTTTCCCTGGACCCAGCAGGTTGATGAGGAATGTATAGCTCTGGTTTGTAGTCACAGTTGAAGGTCCCACCCCTGACAAGTCAGTGACAGGGTTTGCTTTTGATTTCTTGTTTTCAAAACCTTTTATAAGGAAATTATTGTAATTAAAGAACAGGCATTATTATCAAAGATGTGTTTGGCCATATGATTTTAGGGAAAATCAGGAAATGATTTAAATGTTATCTATTAAGTAAATTTACTTTGTACTCTGAACATACGTTTACAAAGAGTTTAGTATAACATAGAAACATTCTGTTTTATAACTAAACAAAAACAATAGATACAGAAAGAAATTTCTTTATTAAACTCACTGACCTCAAGTAAAAAGACATTACACTCTTCTAAGCTGGAAAAAATAACAAGATATTTAAAGTATTTATATGTTAGTTTTCAGTATTTTCTGAACCTTTGAAAATGGTTATGGATTAATTTTCTAATGGAAAATAATGGAATGAATCAGAATTCAATAACCCAAATATTGGGTATCTACTCTGTGCCAATTTTATGGGCTCAATGTTTGTGTCCCTTCAAAATTCATATGTTGTAGAGAACAGAGTTGTGGTTGCCAAGGGGGAGGGGTTGGGCGAGGGATGGAGTGGGAGTTTGGGATTAGCAGATGCAAACTATTATATATAGAATGGATAAACAACAAGGTGGTACTGTATAGCACAGGGACCTATATTCAATACCCTGTAATAAACCATTATGGAAAAGAATATGAAAAAGAACATGTATATGTATAACTGAATCATTTTGCTATACAATAGAAATTAACACAACATTGGAAATCAACTATACTTCAATAAAATAAATTTTAAAAAATTAAAAAATAATTAAAAAAATTTATATGTTGAAGCCTAACCCCCAATGTGATGGTATATGAAGGTGCAGCCTTTGGGGATCATTAAGTTTAGATGAGCTCATGAGGGTGGGGCTCCCATGATGGGATTAGTGTCTTCTTAGAAGAGAAACACAGAGAATCCCTGCCTCCATGTGTATGCACAGAGGAAACGTCGTGTGAGCACAGGGTGGAAAGGCAGCCACCTGCAAGCCAGGAAGTGGGTTATTATGAGGAACTGAGTTTTCTGGCACCTTAAGCTTGGGCTTTCCAGCTTCCAGAACTATGATGATAAATAAATGTCTGTTATTTAAGCCACTCAAGCTATGGTATTTTGTTATTGCAGCCTGAGCAGACAAAGACAGCCAGTTATTGATATAAGTACTTTTCTGTATCAATTGACAAAGACTCTTTCCATAACTAAACTTTAGTCTGGCTCCTCTGAGCCATCTGCCCTTGCTGGGCCTACATAGCTCAGTTTTAACAGCTAAGCCAGTTTAGTGAGAATTCCTCCCCATCTTAATATATGATCACCCTTGAGAGCTGATCAAATTCCTCATCTCACACACTTGTAATCTGATCATCCTGGTCTGCCTTTAGCAAGAATTCTATAAGTTGCTTTAGCTAGAATTCCCCTACCATCCATGTCTCCTCTTAGTAATTTTCCATCCAATGACCCCCTCACTCTGGTCACTAGCTGTAAATCTCCAGCCATCTCTGCTGTTTTCAGAGTTGAATCCAATCTCTCCTCTTTCCTGTGATAGTCTTGACACCTACTGCAATAGCCCTAAATAAAGTCTCCCTTATCCTTTTAACAAGTGTCAGAATATTTTTAAGATATTTAAGCCTTTAACAACATTTGAAAGTAGATATCATTATCCCATTTTATAGAAGTAGAAACTGAGAGCTAGAAGCATCATGTCATTTTTCAGTACGTACTCAACAAGTAATGGTGCCACGGATTTGAATCTAGGTAGTGCAGTCAGTGCAAGAATTTATGACATTCTGCTTATTTTAGCTGGGTCTTTTCTTGGACCACACTCCTTATTTCCCTTTCCATGTGGGTTCTTTCTTTTGGCTCCTTTCCACCCAGCTGATATTCACAAGCTTGTTCTCTGAGTGCTTCTGTGTTTCTTCTGTGGACTCTGGGCTGGCCCTTTCCCATTACCACAGTATACCTATTAAGCATGATTCCTGACATGTTGGAGATCCTCAACAAATATTTGCTAGTTTAATAAAAATGTATATTATCACAGCACTTGGGAAATATCACGTGACCAAAACACAACTAACACTGTTAAATTCTTGTATTTGACTTTTTTTTAAACAGTTTTAGGTTTATAGAAAAATTAAGCAAAGAGTAAAGCAGCTCCCATATAACCCCCCTCCTCACCCCCAGCTTTCCCTAGTCTCATACTGTTTTGTACAAAAAAGACAAATGGGATGAGATTGAAAAAGAGTGACAGATATATTCCAATTTACTCCCTACTCACTAATGTGTATTAGGGAATGCCCTAGTACTTTTCTGAGGTCAAGACTGCTCTAGAGAAGTTTGTTCATTCCTTTGGCTCACATAAGTAGATATTTAAGAAATGTTTGTTAAGTAAATGAGCTAAGTGTCAAGCCCCAGAGGAAGACGGAGTGGGACAGAGCCAGCTCCCTGGGAAGGAGGGGAGTTTTGTTATGATAAACTCACTTGATTGCCTCTCTTCCCACTTTCTCCTGCTTTTTAAAGATGCTGCATGAGGTGTGAGTACAGGGAGAACTTTGGGGTCATGTCATTACCAGAAGACTTTCCTTATCAATCAGCAGGTAGGAGCAAATCAGACTGAGCTCAACTGTGATGCTTTGTATTTTTGCAAATGCCCTGCTCTCTGAGGATCTAGATAAAGAAACAAAAGAGCTAACATGAAAAGTAACTTATAAAATAAGGTGAAAGGTAGCAGATACCAAATGAAGTATGGATAAATTGAGGGGCCGCAGGATATCAGAGCAGAGGGGCATCCAGCAGGACCCCAGAGAGAGGAGGATGGGGGAGGTAACTCAGGTCTTAAAACACAACTTCACAAGGTTGGGATTGCAAATGCATTTAACACTGGCTGCCAACATCTCAGATCCCTCCAGCCTTATGCTTCTTGAGCTGCATAGACACCAGACACCAGTCAGTGGTTCCCAACTGTGGTGGCACATTAAGAGCCTCATTCAGATCTTTAAAGACCACAGGATTCTGACATGAGGCCAGGAGAGAGAGTAACTGGGAGAAGGGAAAGCAGCAGGGAGAGGACATGCTGGTAGGGGTGCTGACATGAGCAAAGGCACAGGGGCAGAACTCATGTAAGGCCCTCAGGGAGGAGGAAAGAAACCAGTGAGAATGGAGAAAAGAGTATTTATAAGGCAGCGGTAGGACATGAGACTGGAAAGGTAGCTTAGGGCCAAACTCTATGCGGCCTTTAATGCAGACAAATTTGTTTCCTTCTTTGAATCACAAAGGGGGACCCTACTTTTTAAACACCAGCTAAATCCTGGGCACAGACATTTCACTTTATCTTTTTAATCCTCATAAAGTATTCATTTATCCATGTAATAAATGTATACTTAGTGCCTACTATGTTCTAGGAACTCCTATGGGGAGAACCAAACAGACATGCTCTCTCTTTAATTCTGGTGGAGAAGATAAACTAAAATCAAGTAAGCAAAAATTAATTAGCTAATTAATTTAAAAAATTAAATAAGCATATAAACAAATAATTTTTTTCCCCACCAGAAATGAGCACAACAAATGAACAAGCAGTGTGATGGGAGAGAGGTTTTCAGTAGTTAAAACAGTATTTATGATGTCCCTTAATATTCTCTCTTCTTAAGCTCCCCAGTTCCTTCACAAATTTCAGTGACCCTCACAGTGCAGAGCAGAGCAGTGACCTGGAGAGAGAAAATTAAAGGATGAGAGAGCATGCTCTCTGGACTCTGGTATGAATCCTGATTTGCATTCACCAGCTGGGGGACCTTGAGAACGTTCTCTGTCTCCTTATTGTAAAAATGGAGATTGGCATTAAAAGAACAATCCAGATTTGTCTTGTTTGGTTGAACCCCTGGCTTTTAAAATTCCTTTTTAAATATTGTTTTACCAATGTCTGGATTTCATAGTGAAATGTGTGTATTATTTCTACCACAGTTCTTGGTACATAGGGAGTGCTGAAAAATAGTCTTTCCTTCACCCACTCCATGTACATGTCTACAACGAGCCCTGTCATACACACACACACACACACACACACACACACACACACACACACACACATGCCCCTACCCAACTGCTGTCTGTCAAGACCCCAAGAACAAGTCTGTTATCTCTTTTAAAAGACCACTGCAAATATTAGGGGCACATAAAATAGCCCACTGACTTCTATTTGGCTGTCCAGAAATTAATTTCCAGTAAAGTCGCTTACTGAGCAACAGATACTGCAGAGGCACCCCCAGGCAATCCCTTCTGCAAACTTGAAAATGTATGAATGTGTGAGACCCCCTCCCTGGGCTGGAGAGATCATGGGCCTCACTAGGAGAGTGGTAGAAAAGACAGGGATTCACAGCCTGACTCACCTTTCTGGCTGATTCCCAAAGATTTATCATGAATAATAATAGAAGTAATAGAAGTGTTCTCTAAGGTTACACAGGCACCTTTTCTAAGTCCAGGGTTCCTAGCAATGAGTGATCTCCTAGGGAACTAATAAGGCCTTGGGGAAACGAGACCAGCTTACCCACACTCAGGCTGGCCTTAACCCCTTGAAAAACAGGTGATGTGACCACAATGAAGCAGGTCTGTAGTAGGACACCTGTATCAAGGCATTCCTTGAGATAGTGTTTCTCTTCCTACAAAGGAAGAAAAGTTAGATGAGAATGAGTGAATTACACAAGAAAGAAAACAGCATTTCTCCATTAAACATTATTGAGTTATGAGCTTGAAATATTGACATTTTTCAAAAGTCAGCTCAGTGACAATGCCAATTGTCACTATCTGGATGTGAAACTGTACTATAATTTTGCAAGGTGCTACCACTGGGGGTAAATGACTGAAGGGTACACAGGATCTCTCTGTAATATTCTTACAACTATACATGAGCCTATGATTATATCAGAATAAGAAATTTAATTTTTAAAAAATTACTAAGGGGGCTTCCCTGGTGGCGCAGTGGTTGAGAGTCCGCCTGCCCATGCAGGGGACACGGGTTCATGCCCCAGTCCGGGAGGATCCCACATGCCGCGGAGCGGCTGGGCCCATGAGCCATGGCCGCTGAGCCTGCGCGTCCGGAGCCTGTGCTCTGCAATGGGAGAGGCCACAACAGTGACAGGCCCACGTACTGCAAAAAAAAAAAAAAAAAAAAAAAAATTACTAAGGAGAACATATCAACTGGAACGTAGACCTTGCTTGGATCTTGATTCAAATGTAAACTCTAAAAGGGCATTTTTGAGTCAATTGGGAAAACATGGAACTGGTGTCAAATGATATCAGGGAATTATTGTTTATTTTGTTAGAGGGAATAATGGCATGGCAGAAATGTTTTTGAAAAATGTCCTTATCTGTTAGATATGCATACTAAATTATGTATAGATTAAAAAGATATTCTATCTGGAATTTGCTTTAAAGAACTTAAGGAGAGGGCTTCCCTGGTGGTGCAGTGGTTGAGAGTCCGCCTGCCGATGCAGGGGACGTGGGTTCGTGCCCTGGTCCGGGAAGATCCCACATGCCGTGGAGCGGCTGGGCCCGTGAGCCATGGCCACTGAGCCTGCGCGTCCGGAGCTGGTGCTCCGCAACGGGAGAGGCCATAACAGTGAGAGGCCCATGTACCGCAAAAAGAAAAAAAAAAAAAAAAAAGAACTTAAGGAGAAAGCGTGGGGTCAGACAGATGAGACAAGCTGGGTAAACTGTTGATAACTGAAAAAGCTGGGTTGTGTGTGGGTACGTGGTGATTTGTATATTTTCCTCTCTACTCTGTATATATTTTTTTAAATTCTATGATTTACAAAGTAAAAAAAAAAAACAGCTCAGGGCCAAGCACAGGATGTAGCTAAATTCAACTTAAAATGCTGAGACTGGGCTTGGCTGGCTGGGCATTCAGGGATGGAGAACAGAGGTTTCTGGCCAACCACAGTCAGCAAAGGAGGAGCTGCTCCCAGGATGTGGTACAAAAGGAACCAAGCCAAGTCAATTACATGGCAGCAGCTCTAGTGTTGGCAACAAAAGATCTCGGGTGGGACATGGTAACTTTGATTGTAATGACCTGCAAGGCAGGCACCCACTGTTTTCTGGGTCTTTCTAATAACAGGAACTAGCCCATGCCTGGTCCAAAACTAGTTCTCAAAAGCCATCTGTTAAATTAATGCATGGCAAGGAATTGGCTCTTAGGTGCACAGGGGGGATACAATCTGGGAAAGGAATGCTGAGGATGAGTTTAGGTGGACAAGGCCACGTCCTACAATGAACTCTAATTAAGCAGGAGGAAATCTATGTATCAGAGAGACCATGAGCATCACTGACCAGCAGTAGATATGATGCACTTTCCTGTCGTTTCCTCCTTCCCTACTCCTACGAGTCGCTCTCTTGTCTGAAAAGTGGGAACTCTAGTACCTGGTTCACAGTTTTCCTGTGAGCACTAAATAGGTAATAACAATTTCTCTAAATTTCCTATTATTTGTCTTTAATTCCATCTCTGTTATTTTTGACCCTGGGCAAGTCCCTTACTGTCTCCACACTTCACTCTCCTCACGTGTAAACTGTAGCTCATAGGAGCACCTGCACCAGAGGGTGCTGTAAGGTTAAATATTTCATGTCAAGTGCTTGGCATTGCATTTGACACTTAGTTAGTGCTCAATAAGTGAAATAATTACCATCATCATTGTTATTATCATCATTAGCAAGATACCTAACACTTGAGGAGTCGACAAAAGTCAACTCCCTTTTTCTTCCCATTTTTTTCCCTCAGGACAATACAGTAAGGTTTCTGGTTCATCAAATGTGACAAGAGTTTCAGAAGAATTGAGGAATCCACAGGACATGTTTAGCCCTTGACTTGGCACAGGTTATGTGTGGAAACAAACAAACCCCAGTGTTATTATTAATAGTTGTCAGTGCTTCTAATCCCAAATGCAATGCTCTTCCCTTTATAGTATGTCTTGGATTTGCAGAAACGATACCAACTTGAACTATGTCTTGCCATTGAGAGAACATCTGTCAGAGGTATTCTGGTGTTTCTTCCTGAAATCTGGCTGCCGTAGCCACAATTTCTGGTATCCAAGTAGGCAAAGTCACTTCAGCTTTGAACTCCAGGGCTCCTCAGAGAAAAGGAAGGAAATGAATTTGCTTTTTGTATGAAAACATATTTCGTCCTGGTCTAACAACCCATCAAGGGGAAAACACAAATATATACACTCAACACATGGAAAACTCACATGCACAAATGCACATACACCCATGTACATGTACACACATGATAGAAGAACAACAGTGGACAGGCTGGCCAGACTGACAGTTTAGCAAACAGATTCAAAAGATGAGATGAAAAGGAAATAGTTGGAGGGCACATAAACTTGCAGAGGGTCTATCCTGAACCATTTCACTTCTTGTTTACGAAGAGTAATGCTGGCTTATAGGTACTTTTTCTCCCTGGGATGGCAAAGCCCTCTCTCTGTAGTTATTCTTAGAGATGCTGATTATATTGACTAAGAGAAGTTTCAGGCTCTGAAAGCACTGGGCTGAATATCTGGAAATTCATAGCAGCTAAGAAAGAGGTTCAGATACGTAGGGTATGTTCCAAGAGTCCACATATATTAAACTACATATGATGTCTATTCTTGGAGGAGGGAAGGGTATGATGTCATCAGTGTCAGATGATTCGGGGTCTGCCTCTCACTAGCTCTATGGGTTTGAGCAAAACACTCCCAACCCCCATCTAGAAAGAAATGTTTGAACACCTAGTATGTGGTCATGCTTGAAAAGTACTTACACATTTCCCAGAACATGACAAAAAAATCAATAAATGTTGCCCTCATGATTGCATACATGGTACTGTGCTATGTTACTGAGGAGCTCACAGTATTTGAGGAAAGAGAGTCATTGACCAAATAAACAAGAAGAAATACAACCAGAAAAATACATGCAAGACACACACAAAGCAACATAAGGAAGGATTGGATCCTTCTTTGGAGAAGTGGGAGAAATAAGGGAAGGTTTCCCAAGGATGGTATTATCTAAGCTGAACTAGAAAACATCAATAAGGGCTCAGTGATGTGGGCTTGGCCACTCCAGACAGAAGAAAGGGCCTGTTCAAATCCCAGAAATTTGAAAGAATCGGGTCCCTTTGGGGAGCTCCAATGATGCAGAATCGTGCTGGGGAGAGATAGAGTAGGAAATAATGCTGGCAAGGAAGTCAGAGCCAAGCCATGATCTCCAGCCTTCCACCCCTTACAATGTGTGTGATTCTAAAACTCCCCACTTGCATCTTCTATTGACCACATCATTAGCTGGTCAGACTTCATCTTGATCTTGCATGGTAGATGCTTATAACCTGTTGCTGGGCCTCAGGAGCCTGGCCTGGAGCTGGTGCCAACTTCTTCATTACCTTTAAAATTGGGATAGATGAGTTTCTGCCTTCACTCTGCATGAGATTGTTTCATGCAATTGTGGAAGCAAGGATGGGAGTAAGAAACAATGCTGTCAACCTCCTTCAAGGTGTGATGACTTGCCCTCTACCCACTGGAGTAAGTTCAGTTGGAAGCACCCTCCTCCTCTTCTGTCTGTCAGCATTACTCAAAAGGTCCCATGCTTGCTCTACCTCTATCCTTGCTCTCTGCTTTCTGATCGAACACCTGAGAAGATCCTCTTTCTCCACAATTGGCTAATTTCTATTCAAGTTTCTGTTTAAAATTTTATTTCTAATTTGGAGTTGGTAGAATGGATACCACATAGAATACACATAGAATGGATAAGCAACAAGGTCCCACTGTATAGCACAGGGAACTATATCCAATCTCCTGGGATAAACCATAATGGAAAAGAATATTTTCAAAAATGTCTATATGTGTAAAACTGAGTCATTTTGCTGTACAGCAGAGATTGGTACAACCTTGTAAATCAACTCTACTTCAGTTTAGAAATAGTCAATATAGAAAGCCTACAAAAGTATATATAATAAATATGAAAAAAAAATAAAAATAACAAAATGAACTTCTCTATACTCAGTACACAGCTTAAGATGTGGAATGTTCCCTGAGTCTTAGACGCCTTTGGGAGTAAGCCATGAATGTAAGACCAACGATTATATCTAAATAGTGTGCTGGTGGTCCTGACCAGCATGGAAGGCAAGACAATGAAAATAATGTATAAAGATTGCACAGGAAAAAACAAAAATTGTATTATTAACACAGATAATATGATTCTTTACATAGAAAACCTTTAAAAAATTAAAAGATAGTTTTTTAGAATTAAAATTGTTAGCAAGTTTTCTGAATACAAAATCAATATGCAGAAGTGAGTTGAATTCCATATACAGAGTTTGAAGATATAATTTTTAAATCTAAAATTTATAATAGTCAAACACACACACACACACACACCATCTATATCTATCTATCTAAGCACATAAAACATAAAACACCTAGGAAAAAGTCCAATAAACTTTATGCAAGCCCATTATGGTAAAAATTATAAAAATCTTTTGAAAGATATTAAAGACCTAACAGAAGGAGTAGAGAGACTCAATATTATAAAGATGTTGGACATCTCCCCAGATTGAGCTATAGCTGTAATATAATTACAATGAAAATGTCAATCGGATACTTCATAGAACTTGACAACCTAAAACCCCAAATCTAACTGGAAGTACTAAGGTCAATTATAGTCAAGACAAAGAAGAAAAGTGGGTTGCATGGCCTTTCCTCTGCAGGTATCATGAATTACTGTAAAGTTAGAGTAATTAAGCAATGGTGACATTAGGCATAGACAAATTGACAACCATCAGAATAAAGGGCTCACCAACAGCCCAGGCAAATATGGAAACCTGATTTATGGGGAATCTGGTGTTGCAAATCAGTGCAGAAAGGAGAGACTTCTCAAAAAATGGTGCTAGGGGCTTCCCTGGTGGCGCAGTGGTTGAGAGTCTGCCTGCCGATGCAGGGGACGCGGGTTCGTGCCCCGGTCCGGGAAGATCCCACATGCCGCGGAGCGGCTGGGCCCGTGAGCCATGGCCGCTGAGCCTGCGCATCCGGAGCCTGTGCTCCACAACGGGAGAGGCCACAGCAGTGAGAGGCCCGCGTACCGCAAAAAAAAAAAAAAAAAAAAATGGTGCTAGGACTCTGGGTTATCAATAGGGAGGAAAATAAATTGAACCCCTAAATCACCCTATACACAAAAATCAATTCCAAGTGGATTAAAGACTTAAATATGAAAGGTGAAACTATAAAACATTTAGAAGACATCATAGGAACAAACCTGTAAGCTTCTAGGCAGGAAAAGACTTCTAACCAAGACACGAGATGTGCAAACATAAAGGCAGTGACACAAGTAACTGACAGCACTAGAGTTTTGCAACTTGAGAATTGCATGGACTCTACTACTCACTGGGCAAGTATGTGACACCTAGGAGACAGGTTCGGAAGAGGGCTTCTGGGAAGCACATAAACTGCCTCCAGTATGTGGAGATTGTGAAAGCTATTATGCTTTGTTATAAAACAATCAACACTTATGAATGATTAAATAGAGAAATAGTTTGACAGTTTGCACTGACCTTAAAGGAGGGTATTTTAGTTGTGTCATATTAGGAAGAACATTATATTCTTTTTTGAGTCTACAAATATTTACAGAAATTTAATTAACACAGAAGACTAATTGAGATTAGATTAGATCACAACTCCAATATTTACAAGTTGATGCACTGACATTCATGCTATGGACCCATCTAGTATATATGTAAATTCATCAATTACTTCATCAAAACTGATCTTCTTTGAATATTTGTGTTCAGCACCTAGTATAGCTAGATTTCCTACCTTTGCTTTAGTTGATAGTATATTTTCTATTACTTTTAATTTTAAAAAAATTATTTCACAGATGATTTATATATACAAATAGGAAAAATCTTAAAGGTAAGGATAAATTTGGCAAAAATGTATCAATAATAAATTCTAGAAATTGCAATACTGTCTGTGCCTATTGGGATTGATTCTAAAAGCTTGAAAATGTTTCTGCAGTCAAAAATTTTCCAGTGGCATAACTTCACCTGACAATTTATTATAAATTTTAGCATATTTAGTAAATATTTCAAAATTATTATTTTGCAAATATCAGAGAAATGACTGAATGGTAGAAGACATTGAGATCTTTTCATCCATTGCTTTATTAGTGTCAGGTCTTGGTGAGAATAATGGAGCCATTCAAACATTGTTCCATACATTTTTTCTGGTAAAGTAAGACCAGCATCTTTCATCCTTTCTCCTGGCATTCTTCTTTAAAATTATACTCTTTTTCCTATGTAAATGTTCCTAATTTGCAATGATTTTCTTTTCTAATCATGTTCATCTAAAACTTCACACCTAAAGGAAAAGATAACTCAGAAAAGAAAATCTCATACAGCTGTCATTGATTATTTAAAATCTACTGCTCAAATACAAGAATATGTATTAAAGCACAGGGTATTAGAGGTATAAACTGCTCCCAACACTAGCTTGAAAAACTTCAAAACATTAACATCTTATTCTCTTAACAAATGCATGTAATTGAGTTTATGTTTTAGGGAGTTCACTGTACAAACGAGAGTTCTCCAAGTTGACTTCCACATACATTTATTTTTACTTTATTAAAAGATAGCTAACAAAAATATCCTGCTATGAAACTTACATATGTTATTAAAAACCTGCACTAAGCATAGTAATTTTTAGAACTTAGACCAACAAAATCTTTTTTTTTTTCAAGGACGAGTATTGTGTCACTAATCTTGTAGAGGTGCTGGCATTTGGTGACACGAAAAAACAAATGAACTTTAGTTTGTTTCATCATTCTTATAAATTCTCTGTATATAGTATGTCACTTTATGTTTTGTCTGTTGATAGACCACTTCCACTGCCCACGCTTGGTTCACCAGTTTACATAACATTAAACAAAATAACCTTAAGATATACAGATATTTGTATATTGAATTTTTACCTATTTAATCCAATGTAGGTGGTGGATCTTTTATTTAAAGCCCTGTTTTGGAATTCTTCACTTCTAGTGAGATTGAACCAAAAGCAGAATGTCAACTTTGCCATCTCAAAATTTCATAAGGATAAAAAAAGTCCAAAATCGTGTATAATATCCACAATAAATCATTTTCAACTCAGACATAAAAAGAATATAGAGTATGAAGAAAAGAAGAGAGTGGTTTTTGCGTTTTGTTTTGTTATTGTTTTAAAGACAAATCCACAAAGATCTGACTCCTCCACTGGCTTCAGTAGAAGGTTTTCATGTTTTCAGTACAGCCCTGGGGCTCTGCAGATTCTCACAGGGAAGAGCTGTCTTTGTGCTCACTCACCCTTCAGATTTTTCACTCTCACCTATGCTTTTGACCTCTGCAAATTCCTTACTTTCTTGCCAACTGAGACAGTGATTAAAACCATTTTCAAAATATTTTTCTGTCTTATTCAGCTTTCAAGATGTTTGCATTTGAAGAGTAATTCAGGGTATCTAATCAGCCATCCTTCTGGACATAGACAGCTTCTAAAGAATGTTTTTTCTTCACTTCCTCCAGCATGACTCTCTGGTGTCCTTAATTGGATCTTATCCCTGTGGTTTATGTTCTCATAACTCTGCACACTTCTCCTTTCATAACAGGTCCTTATAATACTTGTCTCTCTTCCTCAACAAGCCGTCAGTTTCCTGAAGCTTCTCTTCATTGTTTCTGTAATGTCCCCAAAGCTTCACCCAGGTACACTCTGGGTACCCCTTTCTTTCTTTCCGTACTCAATCCTCCTTTCTCAATCCTTTCTTTCTTTCTTTACTCCTTCAGCAAATATTTAATGAGGGCCAACTGATCTTACTTAAATAAGCAGCTAAAATACAATTTCCTAAGTGTTATGGTATGAGAATTATAAGGTGATATGGATGGGGGGTTATACTTAAGCTAAATTTGATAAATTTAGGGAAGACCCACCAAAGAAGTTATAACTTTCACACAGCAATTACCCACTCATTAACACTCCTTTTTCTACCTTTCTCCCTTCCCTGTCTCATTGTCCCCTCTCTCCCCCTAACACTCTCTGAAATCATCTCCCAAAGAAACCACCTGCACCAAGCCCTTGCCTCAGGCTCTGCTTTTAAAGGAAAACAAATGGGGACATTGATGGACCATCATTCCAGTTGTCTCCTGTCTCTCTCTGTAGTGTGATTTTTAGTTTCAGATCTTGCTACTACCTTCATCATTTTCACCAAGTTTTTCAAAGTAAATTTCTGAGAGAGAATCTTATTTTCCCCAATCCTCTTTCCTAGACCAGACTCTTCTTTCAATCAGCAGAAGCCTATAGATTGGCTGCTTCTGGGTAAGGCACAGGTGTCCACCCCAGTTCAATCCATTGTGGTTATCTGCAGAGGGGCACAGAGGACTGCCCTCAATAGAATCTACTGGAAGAGAAATGAGGGTGGCAGACACTCTGAAAATGTAGTGTGGATGGTATTCTTTCAAAAGTACTGCTCAGGAGGTACTATCGTTCCCACTGTCAGATCAGAAAACTGAGGCTTAAAGGTTAGGTGATCAGCTCAAGATTTTACACACTAATGGTGATATCTCGGCTTACATCTGGAAATTTCTAACCCCAGAGTTCTTTTTGTTATACTGCAATGTATCTCCAGCCTGAAAGGTCCAGAGTCAGATAAAATACAAAACCAATATTCCTCTTTTAATTTAATTGTAATATGTGAAAAAGTAAATTATTTCCTGAAATGAGCTCATGCCTGTCCTTTACCTTTTTCATTTTGAAAGCGTATCTATAAGAGAAAAGCCAAAATATATAAGCAATAAATTACATCTTTGTAGTGGAAACAGAAAGGTTGGGGGCTAAGTGGTGGGTAAGGGATAGTTTGTCTTAAAGTAAAAAAGTCACAGGTAATTGGTGACATAGTTGGGATCTTAACAGGAGATATTATAGTTGGAAGAGCCTATAGATCCAAAGCCTCTCTCACTCAGAGAGGACATTTCACCACATCACTATGAAAGCTTCTAAGCAAAAAGTATATCTATAAGGTTCCCTGTTGACCAAATATCTATTTTTGCTATGTGAAGCAATGACCCTTCAAAAATACACACAGTACCCGGCAGGGCATTTACTGTTTCAAGTGGAAAGAGAGTGTATTGCCTCAATGTAATAGAAGATCCCAGTAGGGTAGATAAAACTTCAGATTTTCCTACAGTCAGGATCAAATAACATCATCAAGATTCAGTTCTTCTATCTTTTAGCTCTGCCTTTGATTGGTAAGATTTTAGTCTCTATCAGATGGAAGCAACCATTTCAGTCCCCAACCCCTCTCAGGTTTCATATCTACAGAATCAGAACAAAAGCCTATTTCCTAGGAGCTTCAGCACAAATCTCAGTGAATACTATTGACTCTGAGGGGATGACTTGCTCATCCTTAAACTAATCACTGTGATGGGAGAAACTGGGTTGCCTGATAGGCTACACCTGATTCCCTGGCTTGGGTACAGTGTTATATTTACCTAAAACACTTCAATGAAGAATGACAGGAGATTGGAACCCCTAACAAAATCAAGGTCCTTTTATCACAAGAAAAGAGTAAACTCTGAATGACCCCCACATACAAACAGCAGACATTCCTTACACACCCTACATTATCCTCACAAAGAAAGCTGCAGTTCTAATGTTCAGAAGCTTGTTGGACTTTAGCTATCCTCAGATATTAAAACTAATTAATGGGCTGACAGATCCCATAGGTGGAATTTAAAATCCAAGTGTTCAACAAAACAAGGCAAATCTGGATTGTTCTGTTAATGCCAATCTAGCAAACTCCTACTCATTCCACAATCCTAGTTTACTTGCTACTTTCTCTGTGAAACATCCCCTCATTCTTCACTTAAGGTCTTTGCATTTTATAATTATAGTGGCCATTTATAGTGCTACAAAGAAAGTTATTACATAATGACAAAAGTTCAAGTCAACAGTAAGGTGTAACAATTTGAAATTAATGTGCACCCAACATTAGGGCACCTAAGTATATAAAGTAGATATTAACACATATGAAGGTAGAAAGTAACATTAATATAATAACAATAAGAGACTTAAATAATTCTCTTTCAAAAATGCATAGAACACCAAGAGAGAAAATAGAGAGTGAATTTGAACAATGAGCTATATCAAATGAACCTAATAGACATATCCTATTGGGAAATTTCCACCCAACAGCAGAATACCAGCACATCTCAGAGATATTTCAGGTTTGGTTCCAGACCACCACAATAAAGCAAATATTGCAATAAAGGGAGTCACAGGAACTTTTTGATTTCCCAAAGCATATAAACAATATTTTTACACTATACTGTAGTCAATTGAGTGTGCATTAACATTGTGTCTAAAAACACATGTGTAGCTTAATTAAAAAATACTTTATTGCTAAAAAGTGCTAACCACCATTTCAGCAAGTCATAATATTTTTCCTTGTGGAGGGTCTTGCCTCAATGTTGATGGGTGCTGACTGATCAGGGTGTTGGTACTATAGGTTAGGGAGACTGTGGCAATTTCCTAAACTAAGACAACAATAAAATTTGCAGCATCAATTGACTCTTCCTTTCACTTGAACACTTCAAGGCCATTATCTGGTTACTAACTGGCCTACTTTCAATATTGTTGTGTCTCAGGGAATAGGGAGACCCAACAAGAGGGAGAGAGACAGGGAAACAGCCAGTTGGTGAGCAGTCAGAACACGCACAACATTTATCAAGTTCACTGTCCAATATGGGTGCATTTCTTGGCACCCCCCAAAATTACAATAATAACATCAAAGATTACGAATCACAGATCACAGTAACAAATATAATAATAATGAAAAAGTCTAAAATATTGTAAAAATTATCAAAATGGGACATAGAGACACTAGGTAAGCAAATACTATTAGAAAAATCATGCCAATAGACCTGCTTGATGAAGAGTTGCCACAAACCCTCAATTTGTAAAAAACACAATGCCTGCAAAAACAATAAAATGAGATGTGCCTCTACACATTCTTCTCAAGAACACATGAAATGTTCTACAGGATAGACCACATATTAGGCCACAAAATAAGTCTTAACAAATTTTAAAAGATCAGAATTATACCAAGTATCTTTTTGACAACAATCAAATGAAACTAAAAATCAATAACAGTAAGAAAATTCATAAATATGTGTTAACTACACAACATATTCTTGACCAAAGAGGTCAAGAGGAAAATTTTTAAAATTTTTAAAAGGGAATTTAAGAAATATCTCAAGATGAATGAAAATGAAAACACAACATTCTAAAATGTATGGGATTCAGGAAAAGAAGTATTAAGAGGGAAGTTTATAGTGATGAACACCTACAGTTAAAAACAAGAAAGATCGTAAATAAACAACTTAACTTGACACCTCAAGGAACCAGAAAAAGAGGACCAAACTAAGCCCAAAAATAGCAGAAGAGAGGAAATAATGAAGATTAAAGCAGAAATAAGTGAAACAGAAAAGAGAAATCAATTTAAATAATCAACAAAACTAAGAGTTTGTTTCTTAAAAAGATAAGCAAAATCCACAAACCCTTAGCCAGGGTTCCATATGTACTCCTGTTCTTTGTCTTATTGATTTCTGTATGATCACACTTGCTCAGGGCTGGGCGCAAATGAAGTTGACACACAAATTTATTAAGTGAATTGAATGAGGCACAACATCCAGCATAGCACAGACATGTTGTAAGCATTCAAACTACCAAATGCATTGAGCACAAATTTCTCTGGAACAAAAAGCCCTGACAGTTTATTGGTGCAAATCTAATTATATTTATTTAATTTGACAGGCAATGATGAAGTAGATACATCAGTAGTCAAACCTCAGGCATCTTTTTACCTAGCATTGTCTGTCTATCTCCACAGCCAAAGAGAATGGTTCCGAGAGATTCTCCTTAGAGAAGTGCATAGGCAGCTGTGCATGCTTTATTTTGATTTATTTTGCCTTCAAAGACCCATTTGTGGCTGATTTCTCGCTTCAGTGAGGTTGCCAATGAGTGTGTACAGGATAATATTGAGCCCAGGATTTCCTACCTGAGGTCACATACATAGCAAGATGCTTAAAAACATGGTCATTGTCATGACACACACCCAGGCTAAGTCCTGACATTTTTATACATTAGTAAATGCACACAGCCTTTGTGGCCCTGGGGTTGTTACTTGTCATCCTTGACCTCTAATTTATTTATGCATAAAGAGTGGAAAATAATCATACATAAGTCATGTGGTATAGTGAAAATTAAGGAAAAGAGCATTCCTAAAACCTCTAACCTGGGCTTAATGAAATTCACCCTTCATTTCAATTCTTTCAGCATTTTATGAAGTACTTCGTTACAAGCCAAGCACTCTGCCGAGTGTTGTAATAAAACAAAGATGAGCAAGATACACACATTCTTCCCTCAAAGAACTTACAGCCTTGTAGAGAATAAAATATATGCTAAAGAGGGAAGAAAAGAAGAAAGCTAGGAATGCACACAACGTGAAACA